>NW_009718622.1:0-15433 GCF_000703405.1 Apaloderma vittatum | reverse complement strand
TCAGGGTGTCTGCAAAGTGGAAATAGTGCGCATTATTACTGCAATATCATGTAATCATTCATTTTACATCTTTGCATTGACATTTATAGTTCTAATATTTCACCCAGTACAGTTACTACTGGAAGGGAAGTATCTAGTAGGCAAAAAAAGCTCAGCACAGTACCAAAGCCAGCACCTAGTGCTTGAGAGTTAGGAAAAACTGGAGTGATATTCAGCATCTCAACTAATCACACTGACAACATCCTTCTTACTAGAAGTTATTTGGCTTCAACAACCCAAATCAACATGTAAAATTAATTTTGTATTCACAAGCAAATTACATCTCAATCATTCCTCCATACCAATCTAGTAATAATGCAGATTTCATGGAAATATGTTATTCATCATATAAACTGAAGTTTAAAATAAAACAAACAGGTAAAATTTTCTCCTTTTTTTCTCATTTCTTAATTTGACTTCAGGGGCAGGAGAGGAGGAAGCCAGAGAGAGAAGTTAAAATAAAAACTTCCATTCAACAGCAAATCATGACTGCTAGTGGTACAATTCTATCAACGCTGGAGAGGATAATACCAAGGCTAGGACAGTTGGTGAAAGCACTGACACATCATGGGCTGCAACAGCAGAGCAAACTAGCCCCTACATTTCACAAACATAACTCCATACAGCTGGTAGGAAGTCACCTGCAATGGCAAGTAGTCAAGAGCCTGGCACAGCATATTACCTTGCATACGCAGTTACCTTGCGTATGCAGAGAGTTCACCAAATTTGATTAGAGCTCTTGGAGGTTTTGCAGTTTCCAGCATCCAACTGTACATTGTTTATATGACCAGGTAAGACAATAAAACTAATAATGATACAGAATAATTTTAATTGCATTGCAGCCTTTAGACTATCATAGCAATCTGATAAGAACTGCAGCACTCAGTTTCAACATAAAAATCTTTTCTTGACCCATGATTTCCACAGAGGTCCTGAGGAACAGACCTAAGCTGCCATTTCCTTAGCTTCGTTTCAATAAGAAAAGGTAGTGTATAGAGTTGGAGCATTTAACCAGCACTGCCCACTCAGATCTCAAAGCTACAATAGTGTCCTTTTTTAAAAAATGTCCAGTTGCCAGGTGACTATGCATGGTAATACTAATTTGCCCTTTAAGAAAGCATGACTGAAATGACAGCTAGGCTAACTGAATTTTTTTCCAGAAGCACGTTCCTAAGTGAAAAAGTGCATCGACACAACACTGGTGGTGTATCACTTTTAAACACCTCTTCTTAAAAGCTAAAAACAGGACTTAGGACTTGGATGACACTTGTACTTGGCATATTACAGACTCAAATATGTTAAGCCATCTGCCTTACCTCATACTACACTCACCACGTACGGCTGCAACAGCCTACTAGCAGGAGGACTATACTTCCACTGTCCTTCCGATCCACTCTCCCCTTACACCTCCTTTCAGTCCCTCATCTTTGCCCAGAGCGTTCCCCTGCCCCAGTCTCACAGTGCTCACACTATCCCATTTACGGCCCTGACAAAATCTGCCACTTGCAGCTTTGTAGGGTCCTCTTCTGTGGTACTCACTGTCATGGTCTCCCTTGTTACTCATTTTTTTAAAACTCTTCACAGAGCACAACTTTTTCATGCAGTACTGGACAGAGATCAATCTCTAACAAGTAAAATGCTTCACACCTACTGGCTGAGAGGTATGATGTTCTGAAACACATAGTCCTTTTAAATAGCTTAGGTTTTGGCTTTGTTTGATTTGATTTCCTTTCACTGTATATAAGGAGACCAACACAAATCTTCTACATACTGTGGTACATGCAGGCTCTATCAAGAGTCCACTAGCTTTGTGCAATTAAAAATCATGCTCTATTTTAGCCAGGTCTAAAGACAGACCAACACGTGCAGAGCAGAACACCAGCAAGACATTCATTGACCTGCAGGAACACCACGAGCTTACAGCTCCTTAAGATGTCTCTCTCCACTCACTGTTGGTGCTGAGATCTGAGGGATCAACCCTTCCATCCCAGAAGACACCTTTACTTTCAATTTAGAGCTTCATGATATACACTTATCACTCAGCACAACTCTTCTGCTCTAAATAAAGGTTTTGCTCTTCCTTAGTACAAACCCTGGTGAGATTCAGATCAGCAGCCCAAGTCAGGAAACATTAATTAGGCTGAAACATTCACTGGACCATGGGTGGTATTTTTTCAGGTGCTCTGCCAAACTGAAAAGAGGCTGGATTTACAGAATCACTTACTACACTTGAGCAAAAAGTAAAATAATTATTAAGAAATCCCAGTAGATTATTAGCCCTTTCTCCATCCTACTGTAGATGAACTACCAAGACATCTGCAAAAACTAGCAGGTAGAAGCAGAGCGAACTTGGACAGAAGTACTGAATAAACTGGAAAGATAAGTTTTAAAGATTTTTATACTTTCGGTTTAAAAAATAAATATGTTTCAAGACAGAAGTAAACAGTTTTAAAACAACTTCAGAAGACGCTCATCTCGCCACTCTAGCCTTTAAGAAGTCTGGAGCTTGAACTATTGACAAGATTTAGGAGAGCATTAATCCGAATTCTAACCATAGATGGTTTTTACACCACTTTAGGCATGTCTCTTAGGTGCCTCTTGCCTTGTGAATGGGACCATACATCTCACCAGCACTTGAAGTGACAACAGTGCAGTCCTCATTTCGAACCAGTAACAGATGCACAGAGGATCTTGCTGGAGCACTATTTGCAGGACGTTAATGTAAAACTAACCAAGTAGCTCTGGTTGAGAGTGCTACATATGGTCACCATGTGAGCACTGCTTGCACCAGCGGATCCATAATGAAACTTGAGATCAGACAGCCTTCACTTACAATAGACTTTCGTTGTGGGCAGGCACATGATATATTAATTGAAGGTCATGCTGACAAATGCAGCAAAACTCACCTGGAATCTCAGGGAAAGACAAATTTTTGAGATATCTGACCCAGTAATACAAAATGGTAATTGACACTGCTATCAGCAGACTTTGCATAAAGGATAATATTTCCACATGCATAACACTGTTTTGAAGTTTGAGAGGATTCTGGTGTCAGTGACAGATCCATAGTGCCATTCACTATTCACTGCAATACAAGATGTACAACTTTCCAGAGAGGCAGCCGTGTCTTTGAAGAGAAAGCATATGTCCACCAAAAATGAAACATACTGTTAGTTTTTCCAAAAGAAAAGGCAGAATGAGGACTACCGCAATTACCGAAATACTCATTTGGAAGTGATCCCCATTGAATTTGGTATGATTTACCAGTTAAGCTAAAGGGGTTTTATCATTATTGTCAACCAACCGAATTAAGTCTCATACCCTAAAAATGACCAAGGAAGAGTACTTCTATCTTTGCATAACAGAAAGGACGAACTGCCTTCAACTTTGAAAAATTAAAGGTTTTGTCACGTTTATCAGTTAAGACCATAACCTGAAGTACAGCTTCAGGCTATTAAGAGCAAGTTCTTCAGCCCCTCTAAACAAAAAGAACAAGTCTGCAATACTAACGGAAAAAAATCTCAGGAAGGGTCTACCACACTTCAAGCTTGGAGCAGTATTATGCAGTCCTGCCTCAACCACACCTCCTGGCTCTCTGCGTGTCAGCATGAAAACATTATCACCATTGCAACCGACTGCTGGTAATTCCCTGTGATGTTAATTAGTTTTGAATTTATGCAAAATCTCCCGTCAGGTTCTTCCACAATATCTATGGAGGATATCTGTGGTATGAGATCTAGCCTTCTCACATTTCTTAATTAACATAGCAAGGCAGACTTCAGTGGCCATCTGGAAATCTTTCAAAAACCCAAAAATCAGCTGGCCTGGAAAGAAGGAGCCAACAAAAATGCATCAGGACTTAATTTCGAATTCCTATATATCTATTAAAAAGCTCACAATATGTTCCTATAATTCTGACTCATCTTCCACAAAAGACAAGTCAAAAATCAAAAATGAAGTGTTTGATCCTCAAACCAATTCCGATTTGAAAGAGTTGACAGGACCTTCTTCAATCAAGTAAACCTGCAACATTAAAATAATCTCACACCTAGAAGCAGACTTAGAAAAATTCAATGTTAAGTCTTCAGACTTCTCAACTTCTATGTTTTACAGAATTATCAGTGTTCACTCAGCAACTGAGCCACTGTCAAACTGTCATGCCTTATTAAGAAAGAGTAAAATTTCTTTCTCTTAACACAGAATCATAAAATGGACAAGGAAACTAAATAAGCCAGTATCAAACACACACACACCTCTTAGGCCAGTAAAAGCGTCTCATGCCTCTCCAGCCATGTGTTCCTTCAAGCCACTAGTTCCTACAAGCAGCACTGCTATATAGGCACATAGTACTAAATATTGCTTCAAGGGTTAAACATTTGGATAAGCAAGGGAAAACTCTGGCTCAAAGTCTTTATCATGGACAACTAGTTTCCAGATCAGAGTTGAAAAGTGCTAGTGTCTTGGGACACACATTGTTTCTTCATCTCACAAACCAAACAACAGGCACTGCAAACTTCACACCTATGAAGGTCAATAGAGAAGCACCTCTTGATTTAATGTGTGCTACCAGTTAACCTCATTTAGAAATTATCTGCCCAAATACAGAGATCAATCCTTTTCAGTGTTGCAAATGCAGAACCCTAGAGTTAAGAAAAGCTCACGTATGG
Source organism: Apaloderma vittatum (assembly GCF_000703405.1). Lineage (NCBI taxonomy): Eukaryota > Metazoa > Chordata > Aves > Trogoniformes > Trogonidae > Apaloderma > Apaloderma vittatum. Next base: position 10,727 of record NW_009718622.1, on the reverse strand, counting down.
TATTTCCCCACTGCAGCACACGGAAACCTTTTTCTGCAGAAAGCATGGATTATAAATTCTATGTAGCTACATAATCCAAATAAAGCATTCTCCCATAACCAGATAATCTCTTTATTATAATTCTTACATGCACAACATGGATCATCTCAGTTATTTTCACAATCACTTTGCCCTAATTTTTGTATGAGGTACAGGAAAAAAATCTTTTCACAGAGAAGTGGTTTTGTGTTACGCTTTCTAAAGCACATCCACCCAAGGGTTTGGCTCTGCTGGAACAGATTAAGACAGGGAGCAGTACGACTTTTTATTCCATCAGAGCAGCAGTGGAATCACGAGTGCTTTGCAGAATTCTAGACTGTATCTTTAGGCTTTGCATTAACATCCTGAAGTGGCAATTCCTGTCAATTACACAGCACATGAGCACAGATGTGTTGCAAAACGTTTTCAAGAAGAATTGGACTTCCTTTAACTGCTTTACCACAAGCATCCACCTTAATCCTAACACAGTGATAAAAACGGGAATCTAAATCCAACTCTCCACACACACACACACACACACACACACACACACACATTTACAGAAATGGCATGACTAGCTAGCAGTTTCTCCTAGGCTTATCAACTGCTAACAACCCAATGTGAAGTAAAGCTTTTACATGCTCCAGTGGGCTAGATGATCATCCATCTTCAAAGCCTGTGAACATGATGTTCTATAACTATTCTCAGGGCTGCTATTCACCTTTTTTCCCTTATATAAAGGGAAATTAAGATTAGAGATCTAGACAGACCTACAAGAGGTCAGTAGGGAGAGAGAGAGGAACAGTTGAGTCTTCCCCTGGAGTACAACATAATTTTGCTACAAGATTCTTTGAAGTTTAAAAATCCTAAACCCAGGGAAAAAAGCTTCTCCTGCTGCTTCCACATGGCATGAATCCTGTGAAAGCTCTGCTACACATTCCCATTGCCATCCTGTTCACATACCCCACTAACTTGTGTCAAGGGATATTTCTCTTACTTCACATGTATTCCACAGCGAGATGCTACAAGAACTAAGGTTCAGGTATTGTGCATCCCTTCATGCTTTCAAAATAAATTCTATCTGCATCCAAATGCTACAACTAAAAAGACACTACAGCATTTTAATGATGTAAGCTATACTTACATTAAATCTACTTTGCCACTGGAACAATGCTGTCCCATAAAAGCATGAGATTGAAAGAGTTGCTGTAGAAGAGAGGCTATTCCAGCAGAGTTGGATCCCGTACGAACATGGGAGCACTGCACATTTCCCTGTACAACCAAGAATCCCTATGCCAAATTACACAAGCCAAGCCTGGGAAGGTGAACCTTCACTAGTTTTGCTCCACAGTGTGACTGCCCCTTTCCATGCCTCAAGTGACAAAGCAGTGCGTGCAAAACTCCTATGTCGTGTTCAACTGGAAGGTCTGCTTTGGCCATCGGAGACAAGAAATTTTCCATTTGCATCCCATGCATGTGATTGGGAAGAAAATCATGCTTTCATTCAAAGGATCATATTGTTTTTAGAAACATCAGTCACAAGATCCTGCCAGACAAAAGCTTTACAATGCCATCTCTGGCCAGGAATACCCATTTGTTTTTTCTTTTCAATTAATAATATGCACCCCATGCAATTCAGATCTCTCTCTCTCCCTCCCTCTTTCATTTCTCAGGTCAGTCTGCTCAGACAGCTCCTGAGGATGTTCAGGTTCTTCACACTTCTGAAATGGGTCTTTTACTACACCTCACTACTTGCAACAACTGACCACAAAACAAGCTTCAGATTAAAATTTAAGTCCCACAATCAAGTCACTACCAATAAGGATAAGCCCCATGAGTATTAAAATAGTAAGTACATTCCTCTATTGCATTAACCACCGCAGTCGAAAGACTTTATACTCAGAGATTTCTAAATATAGCCACAAACACTGGGATTTAACTTAGAGAACTGCTCTACTCATGCAGAAGGTCAAACATTTTTTGAATCCATGACCATCAACGCTATGGTTCCAGTGTATCTGGTTTGTTTGACAGTGTCTTAATACAAAGAACACTTTGAGGATGAGACTGGGCTCAATGGACTCTGGTAATCTTCTCAGTGACTTTTTTTTTTTTTTAAGATATGGTGACCTTAAAGAATATCTTGCACCACTGCAAAGCAAGGTAACAATAATCATTTCATTTAGGAACTCAGCTAGCAATTCGGCAGAGTAGATTTGAATCTTCCTCATCTCTAACAGGTATTAGACCTGCATTCTCTGACATGCTCTGAGAAGCTGCTTTCCTAGAATCCTAGAACTAGCATGGCCCAAAACATGGGAAGTGTCACTTGATTTCCTTGTCCTGTCATTAGTCTGCTCTAAGGCTGGTACATCAGCCAGACAGCCAAAGCAGCGCAGTTCACTTTCTGGGGACAGTACCAGAAGAGTTTAGGCAAACATAAATTTATCTCTTCTGATTTTACAAACATAAATCTAACCAACAAGTTGTTTAAAATACTGCAATATGCTGCCAGTGTGCTCTTTTGCAAGGACTGCAGTACTTTCTCACACTTTGATAAGGAAAAAGGAAGACGCTGTCCATTAAATCAGAGAATACCACCACAGAAATACACACAGAAACATGACAAATCTCAAGTTACCAGAAGACAACTGCATACAGGTGTGAAATTAAGAACTGATGAACAAAAATAACAGCATTTAAGGAAGTTAAATATTTTTGGTCCACTAGGAAAAAAAGCTCTACTGGCCAACTGTAAGAGCTCTGTTTGAAAGCAACAAGCAGGAGAGGCCACCACAAAAGCAAGTCTATGTCATACCAGGTCAATTGCTCTTCCTGTGCAAACTTAGTGAGCAGACATCACTACACCTCAAATTCACTGAGGTGTACAGTAGGAAACACTTAAGTCAGCATAATCACCTCTGACATTGAGACCAGAACTAAGATTTGTTTTCACCTGGGGCCACATACAAACAAAAACCTGAAACAAGACTTAACCTAGGTAAACACTTTGTTTGAATACGGGTATACTAAATGACTAACCTACTTTCCCATGCCATCAGTAAAACATGGAACACAGAGAAAAATAAGAGATCATTAGGATATTGCTGCTGTGCTGGGTTTAGGAAAAAAGCCTATCTACAGGATTGATTAGACTGAATGTCTCAGAGCCCAAAAGGTCAGCTGTTCACATTAATGGTTCTTAGTTCAGGAAGAACACTGAAAAGAAACTGAGAAAAGCAGTGTCATACAAGCATGAGGCAAGACACTGTAGCACACCCAGGGAAAAATAACGTGTGTATGATGGTCCTGGACACTAAAAGAAACAGAAGCTTGACAGAAGAGCTCTAACACAGTCTATTCTGGAAACAAGCCTGGAGAAGTGTGCAGAAAAACAGATTTCAGAGTGTTGATGAGGTTAGCGTAACCTGCTTCAGCACTGCATGCAGTCTAAACAATGCACTCTGGAAGGCAGATGGTGCTACTTGGTGACTAGTTATTTCATAGCCTGACCTCCACTACAGCTTTGTTGACATCTTTTCTCCACTAACTCCAGACAGACAGCTTGTTAACTACTGTAACAAAGCTGCAGCTATGCAGCAGAAAACCTACTAAGCTCAGGAAGAGTTTAAATAGGTTATAGCAAAAAAAACTTGTTCACTGGCAGAGGCTGCATCTCCACTAGACAGCTTGCCAGTGCAGCTGGAATAGCTTTTTACCCGTTTTTAAGGAGCCAGTGCTCTTAAGAAAGGATAGTATGTTCTACCTTCAGCGTTACTACTAAAAATAAGAAATTTTTCTCAGGCCACAACTAAGATAACTCTGCAACTCACCTATTTAAAGCAGTTGGGATGCAGTCAGTATACTCTGCATGTATTTAAAAGGACCGTTTCTTCACAAAGAAGTTTCCCAAACCAATAAACTTTGCTATCCTATGAAGCTGAGTAGATTCCCTAGCAGCCATTCTTCAAAATGAAGAAAATTTTGCCCACAACTTCATTCACTCCAACTCACTATACCCAAACCAGTGAAGCAAATACTTGCTTTCTACTGCACAGTACAAAATGGACACTGATCTACTGCACAAGGCTACACTTTAAGCCTCAAAGAACAAGCCAGGAAGACTACAAAGGGTTTGACCCAGAACTGACAGTTTTACTGGTTGCAAGTGGCTGCATCACTAAAATGTCAATTTTATAGTGACAGATACAAAATCACCTCAGAGGGACTTTATATACAAAATAGCACAAGACTTCACCAAAGATGCACGGTGTGTATGAGTGTGAGTGGAAAGCGCAGACATATTTCCACAGACTGACTGTGGAAAGTGACACATTATTGATCTGCGCAAAATCGAAAACACAGCTACTTCAACCAAGGTCTTAAAATATCTGGAAAATACAGTCACACTATCATGGGTGACTCCCAGTCCTGTCCTTAGCCACCTCCACTCTTAATCCACTGCCCCACAGATCAAACTCGTGATGGAGTCTCCTCTACTCTTATCAAGTTCAGTATTCAATTTCGCAGCGAGGAAGATGTAACTCCAGAGAGGTCACACAGGCCCTACAGCCCTGTTGGTAAACTGAAGGCTTTCACGGAACGAAGGCTTGCAGGATTAAAAGCATGCCTCGTGCTCCTCTCTCATCTTGGCCTTTTGTGTGACTCTTTGTGGACCACCCACTGTCTACTGGCAGAGAGGGTATACAGCTATATCGGCAGCAGAAGATGGTGTCTGAGTAGATATTAATATGAAGCTACAGACAAGCTCTTGGGAGTTACGGAAAAAAAGCAGCCGAGAGGAAAAAAGTTTAATTCTTCAGAGTTCTGTGACCCTTCTTAAACACTTTTCTTTACTCAATATATCCAAGCATGATCAACAGAACAACTGTAGTCAGAGCCTGTACAAAGAAGTGAAGACATGATGTGCTTCAGACAGTGCCAGCCAGAACATGCTACTGTCTCCCCACAGGTCATCCTCTAGCTACAACCGCCACATCCCTCATCACGGCTGTCTGAGAGCCTGCCTGTGATGGATTACTGCTGGAGCTTCAGCCTGGCCTGGGGAGGTAATAAAAATGCTCCTGTACCTCTGCAGCAAAGGTCTGATACACAACAGGAAGAGGACAGGACAGAATCCCAATGATTGGAGGTATTCGGGGAGGTCATCTTTAGACTACTGCTACAGATGACACTGCAGCACATCAAAATAGGCTGTAAAACTAAAAGCAGCACTATCTGAAATAGCTCTATTTCAGAACCCATAGTAATGCAACATTACAAATCTCATGTACTGTAAGCATTGACAAAACATAGTTGTGTGACCCCTGGGCTACATTACTATGAATATACATAGAGATGACATTTTCATTTTAGAAGCTTTTTCCATCTAGAATGATGAGTATCTTGTGTTATCTGCACTAGAGACCTCATGTTACATTAACACGCTCTTTCTAAGCCCTACAGGTATACTCTTTCTTTTTGATTCTTAGTTACTTTTGGTTTTCTATTTAGGTTTTTCCCTGTCTTAGGAATGCATCAGACAAAACAAAGAGATCTTAAAACACAGCACAACCTGCCTAGGAACAAGATAGTGAATATTTTCCAAATATAAGGAATGAAGATTTTCTAAGCATGCTGATCATTCATACTGTCTGCTGACTAAAAATACATTTCATTTTTTAAAACTAAGTAACCACGTTTTTTTCCTGTTCTTCTCTACTAATTTAAAAAAAAAAGTATAGAAATGAAACTCCTGTATCTTCCAAGTTTCTGAAAATTTTACACCCCTAGGACCAGTGCAGATTTGGCATCTCAGCTAAAAAGCCAATAGCATCACTGTAGGATGCAGCTAAGGAAAATCCTTAGGTTTGCTGTCATCATCTCAACTAGAGATACTACCCCGAGGTCCCACAGCCTGGAAAACATCTGCAAGGAACCAGCCTGGCCACAATGCTTCAGAACAAGATACAAGAACCATCAGCCAAATTTCTCTGTAAAGAGTCCCCATTTTTCAAGCGGGCCAAGAACTGGGAAACTGAAATACTGCATTCCAGCTGCTGCTTTCAGAAAGCAAGTCAAACTCTCAGGAGTCTGTGTAAAAGCAACTTTGTAGCTACTGCACTTTGAAAGGTGCTTTTTCTTAGGAAAGGTCATACTGGTGCCGTGTAGGCAAGAGCACTTTTACTCTGCTTCCATTTTTGTGGTAAACACAGAAACTGCCTGCATATGGGAGCAACACATGATCTAACACCATCATCTCTCAGTTTGCCATCATATACCAGCCAGTGCTTGGTGTGCTCTAGAGATAACCAAAATATTAAGGATTTTGCAAGAGTTCACCTATCAACACAAAATATACTTGGAAATCATAGGGAGAGCTTGTAGATCCAGTGCGGAAGAAAAGATGAGTCTACACATAATTACAAGCTTCACCATTTCTATTTCAGAGTATATGTTAATTCTTTTTCTTTGCAGCATCCTCACTATGCAAGTGTCCCTTCATATCTACTTCCCTTCAATATCTACTTCTGTAAAGAGACTTGTTAGGAAACCTTCCTGACAAGAACCTTAAGAGAAAACAAAGTAACATTAATCATCACAATAACGTACAGCCAAAAAAAAAACCTGGGAAAAACTGACCAGGTGGAAGTTAACACATCAAATATCAACCGCATCAGCGAAAATAGATAAGTATGAAGTCTAAGTGTCCCAGAAATAATGAATTTTAGGCTTCATCATACCATACGTCCTTGCATTATTGGGAATTGGCTGCATATGAAACTAGCCCACTAGGCAGCAGCTAATAAATAGAGCCATTTTTGTGAATGCAAAAGGATCGTGACAGGTAGAGTCAGAGATCAAATACAAACTAAATGGAACCGTTTTCACAACTGAGTTTGCATCATGTTGACAGGGTAGCCATGATACTAAGCATTAGGAGTAAACAAAAGCCCTTGTAAATTTGTTTATATTATTTAATTTGGGGGATGGAAGCGAGGAGCCACCAGTATCCACAATAGGAAATGGGGATCAGAAGAGATCATTCCATTTCCACGGAAAGGCTCCATGTGAACGTGGCCAAGCGCTGGTTATCAGCCCTTCCTCTCTTCCACAATGAGTGTGTACAGAACTGTGACACAATATCAAAATATGCAGAGCAATGTGTCTCACAAAGATATGAAACCCTAGGCCTCATCCCATCCTACAACCTGTCAGGGTCTGTATGCCATCCTGTTCATCGACCCACATCAACACGCTCTCGTTCAGGTCCTGCCCTGAACCTTTCCTTGGGTTTGCATTGGTACAGAGTAGTTCTCATAACACCATTTGTAAATTTCAGGCAGAGTCAAAACAGCTTGCTTGACTTTGCAACGCTTATCCAAACAGGTTGGAGAGAGGAGGAAAGCATTGCCTACCTTGTTAACTTCACATTACTGCATCTGAAGCAAGGGGCAGGAGGTCACACAGAACAACGCTGGCCAACGTGCAGCCTGCAGACCAAATGCCTCTCAGGTGTGCAACAAACCCCCTGTCCAACCCCCTGTTGTCCAGAGAAACTTTCAACAACAAGAAATCCTGGTAGGGTTTGTCAGAACAAGCAGTACTCTACACAGCGCCCGTCTGTGGTCATTAGGCACTGCCCTTACCATTACAATGAGACACCAATGCAGTCCTTGGCTGGAAAGGGCTGTCAAAAAGAGAAGGCTCCCCCCATCCAACATGTCTGAGCTTTAAAGAAGTTACTTTTGCAAAAAGCCATGGATGTGTCAGGTCCTCTGGCCCCACTCAGTAAATAAAACACTGATGTATACTCAATAGACACTACACATTAGTGTACTATCACACCTGACAGACACCTGATCACCACTGCCAGTATAGGTGGCAGGTTTGGAGGCTGAGAAGCTCAGAGTGGCTTTAGGCTACTCTCTAAGAATGGTTTCCCCTCAGCGTTTAGCAGCTGTACCTATCTCTTAATTTTGGAGATTACGAGATGAACTGGCCTGTCTGTCAAACAGTTTGTAGGCAAGTCACTGGTTGGTTATCCTGGAGTTCAGCATAAAGACATCAAAAGCTAAGATGATAGTTTACACAGATGAACAAGTAATTCAAAAGCATGCATGCTTGTCAACAATACAAAGTTTTTAAGGATTTTGAGCAAAGCCTAGCTTCAGGAACCTCACTTTAGGACCCTTCTCTCACTACCAGGTACTGGCCAGATTCAGAGGAAACAGTGCTCTCCTAGGACACCCTCCAGCCTGAGTTGGACAAAAAATACTTCATATGGTGTGTGCACTTCAAACCAAGCACAGGACCTTCTCTTCTCTGCTTTCAGCAGGGGATCATGTTCCAAAACATTAATTTTTTTATAGCTTCAGTGGCAGTTCGCAACAACATTTAGGTCCCATCTGGAAAACAAAGTTCTACCTCAGCCCTCTGGATGTGAAAAAGACTGCCAGTCTCATCTCTCTCCAAGATCATGTGGAACTGAAAGCTTTTACACTGGAAATAAGAAAAAAGAAGTCCCGAGATGCTAAGGTTATTCTGTACTTTAAAGCACAGGCTGGGAAGGAAGACGGAAGGGACAAATGGTAGCAGCAGTACTGGGCAGAACTTTGTTACTCAGGCAAATTAGTAGATAAACCCTAGTTGGCTTCTTAACTACAAGGATTCTTGTAAGCATCCAGTCCCTACCCACAAAGAGCTACAAGGCAGAGGAAGACACCGAAAATGCTGTGCCATACTTCTCTGTCCCACGTTTGACCCAAATACCAGCATTTCCAGGCGCTTGGAAGAATACTACATACTCAGCAACAGTCCCTTACACACACAAGGTTTCGCTATAATCTCCATTAGTTAAAAATCAACAGAAAACATGAAGCACAGGTTCAGAGTATTCTTCTCATGCAAGTTTTAAAGTCCTTTGTGAAAATCTCCTATTTGTTGGCTGCTGAAGAAGAGAAGGCAACCTGCTTCCTAAGCTCACTATCACTGATGCCCAACACATCATCCTATCCTGAGATAGCAGGACTGGCCTGGATGACCACTTCTGCTCACTCCTTGATGATGCAAACATGCATGCATGTGCCAATTCACAGAATCACAGAATGCTAGGGGTTGGAAGGGACCTCGAAAGATCATCTAATCCATTCCCACTGCCAGAGCACTCCTCCAATATTACCACGGGGTTCCTAGAAAATCCTTAGGAGTATTATTTGTCTATGAACAGCTTTTTGAAATTTGCTAATCTCACTACTATGCCCACTGCCTTCAACAACATGAGCCTCGTCACATCAGTTGCCTCTGCTTGATAAAAACACGCACAACAAGCAGAGCATGCCACAAGTCTACATCTGCTTGAATGGACAGCTTTCTTCCCCTCCACAAAGAAGCTAAAGAACCAAACAACATAAAAAACCAACCTAAAAAGTATTTTCACAATTCGTCAACACTCCCACCATAAAATAAGTGTTTTTTTCTGCCACTGAGGGGTAATTTGAGTTTGCAGACTTTCACAGAGAGTCTATCTGTTCACAAGACACTTATTGTGTCCTCAGCTTTTCAAAAACACTAGCTCCATTAGGAAACTGAGGAGTTGGTACACCGACTCTGAATAAAAGTACAGTTTGGTATACTGGAAATGTCAGTTGTATCTTCACTGCTAACATGAACCTGCCAATAACCTGCCAATAACCTACTCTCACCTGCTGTCAAAAGGGTCTGTGCAACTATTTCATTAAAATTCTTTCCACTTTTTGAAACATTTCATATCCTCATCTCACAAAATCAGATGCTGTGATAGAATTTGCTTACTCCAGGTGCCAAAGCGAATCAATATCTTCAGTGAGTGAGCCTGTTATCCAGCTTTCATCTTTAATGTCAAGGTGAACTGTATTTCAACAAGTCCCAGGTTACACATAACAACACATCGTCAAACACTGAGCAAGGCAGACTGGAATAAGGGCAGAGGAACACATAAGGAAGCCTCTCCCAGACAGGAAACATAAACGGACAAACACATTCAGATGTTCTGTGAAATGCAGCCAGGACACAACAAATATAGAAGCGAGACTGCAGTGTCAAAGTAAAGCAACTACATGCTCATAAGAAGTCTTGGACTACTTGATGATGATCTAGCATCTCCCACATCTCCCAGCCAGCTGGTTTTCCTTCATAACTGTAATTTCAGAAACTACCAAAAGCGCAGGACCACTCTATCTGTCCATTTACACAGACACAAAGTCCCACAAGCGTGTATACTTCTTTCTCTGCAAAGATTCCCTAGGTTCATATGCAGTAGTGTAACCATTATGTCAACGTCTTCAGAGCTCATTAATTGAGTATAATGGTGTCTATGAAGTGAAAAAAACATCCTGATACAAAAATCACACCTTAGCATGGGGAAGTGGGTGAACCAAAACCTCAAGGATTGGGATTTTTTATGTAAAGAATTTTATGTGAGCAAAACCAATCTGACAGAGGCATTTATTTGCAAAACACCTGGAGCTTTCACACGACAGCAGCTTTGCACAGACAGCAAGGGCTATAAAACCAGCCACGCAGAAGGGGTCCTGCAGCTTCACACCACGGGTATTTCACCCCGTCCCCGGGGAGCACCACTGCCCGCACCTCCCACACCGGGCTGCGCACCAGCACGGCCTCATTCTTCCCCCAAACCCCACGTATTTCGTAAAACTCAACTAAAACCC
>NW_009718621.1:0-15890 GCF_000703405.1 Apaloderma vittatum | reverse complement strand
GGTGCAAGCTGGAGCATAACAGGTTCCACAAAAACGTTAGGAAAAAATTCTTTACTGTGAGGGTGATGGAGCACTGAAACAGGCTGCCCAGAGAGGTTGGGGCTGGAGACATTCTAAACCTGCCTGGATGTGTTCCTGTGTGACCTACTGTAGGTGATCCTGCTCTGGCAGGGGAGTTGGACTAGATGATCTTTCAAGATCCCTTCCAAACCCTAACATTCATTCATAGCTAATTTGAAGGGTGCAATCAAAAGGGGTGTTGCTATTCAGTGGTCTATTCAACACCATTGCTCCATCTCCGCTACTGCCCATCGCAACAGCAGATCCAGATATACCAAGGAGAAAACCTATGCCATGCCTGCTGCAAATCACCAACCCTGAGCACCCAAGAGCAACTGCAGAAAGACCAAGAAAGAAAGGCACTGCGATAAGATTGCTTGCTATACACTATAGCTTGGAACAGTGGCCAGAGATGGTTTGTCTGGAGGCCAGCTGCCTGCTACCCATTGATCCGGTGTCCTTCAAATGCCCTCTAGTGGTTGTGGCTCTGCCTGGGGACGACATCCCCATGATACAGCTGGAGAAAATCAAGTACTTTGCACGAACATGCAAAGCATCACCTGAAAGCACATGTGTGGAAAATGCCTTCTTGAAAATCCCCTGCTCTTCCATTTTTGTTGGTGCTGTACACAAGGTAGCATACAGCAGTGCAGCTTTCTATTTCTCTGAGCAGAATCATAGAATGTCTTAGGTTGGAAGGGATCTTAGAGATCATCTAATCCAACCTCTCTGCCATGGGCAGGGATGCCTCTCAACTAGACCAGGTTGCTCAAGGCCTCATCCAACTTGGCCTTGAACATCTCCAGGGAGGGAGCATCCACAGCTTCTCTGGGCAACCTGTTCCAGAGTCTTTTCACCCTTGTACTGAAGAATTTCTTCCTCAGATCCAATCTAAACCTATTCTCCTTCAATTTAAATCCATTTGCCCTTCTCCTATCACTGGACACTCTTGTAAGAAGTCGCTCTCCAGCCTTCCTGTAAGTTCCTTTCAGGTACTGGAAGGCAGTTATAAGGTCTTCCCAGTGTCTTCTCTTTTCCAGGCTTAACAATCCCAGCTCCCTGTATTGGGTTGGCCTGGACGGATTTTGGTGGCGGCAGAGGGGGAGCTTCAGGGTGGCTTCTGCAAGAAGCTGCTAGAAGCTTCCTGAGTTTGATAGAGCCAATGCCAGCCAGCTCTAAAGAGGGACCCACCGCTGCACCAAGGCTGAGCCTATCAGTAAAGTGATAGAGGAGGAACGCCTCTGTGATAACATATTTAAGAACGGGGAAAAAGAACTGCGCAACAGCTGGCACAGAGATGGAGGAGTGAGAACATGTGGACATACCATGGAGCACAGTGCTGGTTTCTGATGTGGCTGTGCAGCCTCCACTTTCAGGCAGGGGCTCTATCTGGTCTGCATCTCAAAATTTTAAAAGAAAAGAGCATGTTGGCTTGGGTTCTGCTGCAGAAGACCATGGGAAGTCAAATTGCTGTGACAGTGAGAGTTAAAATAATTGAGAAGGAGGCCAGTTGGAAATTCCTTTCATATTCTCTCGATTTTTTTTAAAGACTTTTATCCTCTTCTTATTACAGAGCTGCTATTTTTGTCTTGCAAACCAGCATTCACTACCTGCTCCTTGGTTGTCTCCTGCTTAGATAACGTTACGGAGCAACACAGCTACTGCTTTGGTGGGTCTGTGACTGCAGAGCAGTTTTGTAATGATGGGTTTGGTATCGCTAACTTCCCACACCTGCTGCATACCTCCATAAATTATTTTAGTCACGTTGTTCTAAACAGTGCACTGCCTGTGTGTGAAGTAGCAGAGTAAAAGAAATACTGTCCTGTCCTAGTTCTCTGCAGTTGTATTGAGAGTATAAGCTATTTGGAGCAGGGATCACTTTTTAGGCTGTTTGTGCAGCACCTAGCACAATGAGGTCCAGGAGATCTAATACATTCCTGCCCCCAAAAAAGCAGAGAAGAAAAAAATAAGGCTCTGCATCCATATGTGAAGTCTGCCCTGATCTATGCTCTGTGTGGATGTGTAAATTACAACAGATGATGTGCTTAGCAATTACGTTCTTTGCATACATAAGCAGGAACAACGGCTCCCAAACTGCCAATATCTCTTCTGATTCTCATGGAATGGCTGCATGTCACACATTCACACAGCAAGGGGGCTCAAGGAAATGAGAAGAAGGAGTGACAGAGCAGGATGCTTGAAATGGGGAGATACAACTCTCTTAAGCAGGGAAACGAACAACAGCATCTTTTTTTTAAAGAGACTGAAATTCACCTGCATTTCAAGCCCTCTCTTGTTTCAGGGAGTTTGGTTCGAGCAACAGGCATTTTAAACTAGCTTTGAAAGCAGAGAAGTGTCTTCAGCCACCCATGCCTCAGTGTGTGCAGCCTGAGGCTGGCTGCGTGATGGGCTGCTTTTTTGATGAACTCCGTCTTCTGCCCTTCCCTGTGTGTCTCCTGGATCTTCACTCAAAAGCAAAACAATAACAAAAAACATGAACAAATAGAAAGGAAAAAAAATGCCCACAAAAAACCAAAAGAGAACAGTTCTGCCTTTCTTTCATATGGAAGGAACACTCCACCTCTGAGAACTTCTGTGCCTCATCCACTATAGCAAATTGCACCCTCTCCGCTTGCACAGGAGCCAGGCAAGCAGAAGACATTACCCTTCCCACTTAGTGGCTGTTTATCGAGCTCTTCCTACAAGCTCCCAGAAAGCTGGAGAGAGATTACAGAAGCTGTGTGTGGTTTAAGACTCCTAGGCTGACTTCTCCTAGCAAAGGGTTACTCCTGCAAAGCTTCACACTGAGAGTCTGATGAGGGAAGACTGCAGCTTCTACAAATGTAGAATGTTTTACATCACCTTCCATGAATCATGGCGTCTGCTGTCTTTTCAGCCATCCTGTAGGCTGCAGGAGAAAGAAACTCCTGGCTTCATCTGCGTGTGAAAATAGGTTGAGACTTCCAGACTCAGATATTTCGAAGATGACTCAATTTGACATGAGTCAGCACGATTGGCAGGTCAAAGAGCAATACTGGCTTTTGTAGCTCAAAGGCGCATGGCGATTTGGCTATGAAGCTCATCATGCCACAGTCTATGTGGTGAATGAATGGCTATGAAGCTCACCATGCCACAGTCTATGTGGTGAATCTCTTGACATTTCCTCTCTACATACACTCGGAGCAGTTATTTGGTAGTTCATATTATTCAGACCAGGGCTCAGAGAGGGAGCAAGAAGACAGAAATGGAAGCAATCTGAGCCTCTGACAGGTAGCCAGTGAACAATGACCTCAGGTGTGAAGTCGCTTAGGGCAAGATTTGAACTGACACAGATTGTTGGGTGGTGCTGAGCTCTGTTTAAAAACTTGGCCAGAATTATTGCAATGGAAACAGCTGGATACTAAGTAATTTTAAAAATCTGGCTCTTGTTTAGCTGCCTCCATGGGAACTGAGCTAAATTGAAAACCTGGCCCTGACTGAGCATGCTGAGCACTTGAAAATTGGTCCTTCTGCTCTTTAGAAATTTCAGCCGATGTGTTCTGCCAGTAGATGAGATTTCCTTGTTTTCAATGGGAAACTTTCTGAAGTATTACTGCTCTTTGTTCTACATTTTTTTGCCGCTGCTTTCTTTCTCAGCTGACACAAACATCAGAGCCTGCCCATTCCAGAGTCTGTTCCAGGCTCTGTATGCCAGTGTGATTACAGCCTGCTAATTCCTCTGCTTACATACCAAAAGGCAGAAGTAGCTATCTATCACCTTCCTGTTTGTTGCCTTTGAATCGTAGCCTGAATGACTGTGTGCATCTTTCAGACAGAGTCCAGAATAACACTAAAATTCATGCCTTATCTGCAGGAGGAACACTCTCCACCAAAAGCCCCAGCCAAGCTTGGGGCCCTGTTGTACTCACTGTTGTGCAAATAAAGCCTGTATGTTCTCTGCAGAGTAAACAGACAATATTGACACGGAGCAGCAGGAAAAACAGAGGGTATGAAGTGTTGAAGCAGCTGAGATAAGAATGCACAGAACATGGACAGCCAAGATGAGGACAATACTTAGATCAAATTTACATCCTTGTGTTTCACAAACACAGCTGGACGAGTGTGTTTGCTGCATACCATCAGCTTTCAGCAAGCAGTGAAGGGTTATTAACAATTAGCAGTAAAAACAAGATGGAGGATTTCAAAGACAGGCAGAGAGGTATATGATAGAAGTCTTTTGCAGGGATGCACTCAGTTATTTAGCATGGATGGCTGCCAGTTGACAAGTAGGCTATTTTGACAGCATGCTGTGATGCTCTCATGGGAATGGGAGAGATGTCATGACAGAATACCTCCGCTACCTGTGTAAGCTGCACGCTGCTGGGAAATGGTGATTGGTGCTGTGCAGTACTCTAGTACATTTGGATGCTCTTCCCTCCAGCACAGGCATATGAAGGTACCAGCAGTGCTCGCTGGTTGAGTATGACTTGACTTTGGGGCATAGCATAAAACCCCTGGAAACAAGCTGTTGAGTGTTTTCAGCAGTCTGAATCCAAAGAGCCAAGGTAATGTGGCAGGCAGCAGGCCAAATCTCTCTTCCCGTGAAGCCCTGGCCTTTGTATGGGCAAGAATCACTTACTATCTCTCTGAAGCTGAGGAGTGAGGGTAAATAGAGACCTAATGCCAGCTGGAGAGTATGCAGATGTTTCTGTTCTCATACAAAGGGTGTGAGGCTGGTCTGAAGCATTTCACTCTCTGGGTAGAGGACAAATCCTCCTGCTGCTAACTCCCTGTTGGCTTCCTGAATCTGAAAGCTTCTCCTACCAGGAAGTAAAGTCAAAGTGAAGAGTTTGGCAAAAGCAGGAGCGACAGTCCTCCTGCTCTCCTTGAATCTGTGAACCTATTGCTGCACCACTTGGGACTGTTCAGAAGAGAGTAGTCAGCTTCTCCTTGCCCCATACCTCAACGGACTTCATTCCTGTGGTAACACTGTCTTCGCATTTGCATGCAAAGTATGATTTGCACCACAATAAACACTCTCTAGATTGGCTATTATGTGATAAAATCATTCCAGTGGGATGGGGCAGGGAGGGGTGGCAAGGGAAGAAAATCTCATCTTGTTTTGCCTCTGCTGTCTTGAGTCCTGAATGGGTTTTGGGGAAAAAAAAAAATCATGACAGGAAGAGCAGAGAGAGGATCAGCATTGAGGGCTGCTGAGGAAAATAGCCTTTTGTTGGATGAGCTTCATCATGAGTTACACACTCTTATTCACATGTAAAAGGCCATGCTGCTTTTTGATCTTGTGCCTGTGACCACAAGCTCTAGCTCAGAAGAGGATGTCTCCTCCTTTGCAAGAGCAACCTCTTACAGTGCAAGGTCTCTTCTTTCTCCTCTCTTGGGGTAGTAGCAAAGACAGGCTGCACCCTCCACAGAGCAGAACATGTCTGAGCATCTTCTGGGATCTGCGCAGTGCCCACTGTCAGAAGTCAAGTCTAACACTTTTAAAATGGATCACTTTCTGTATGAGACATTAAAGTCACCAGCTCCTTGATATTACAGTCTTACTGAATCCTAATACAAGCCTGACATAGATTAGAAGCTGGGCTCCAAAACTGGGCATTGCTAACAGTCCCTTTCTGATGAAAGTTTTGCTGTGGATGGCTTGGTTCCACTTCGAAGGAGTTTTCCCCTTCTGTTTCTTCAGTATCCCCAGGGCAGGGGGAGGAATGTGCTCCCTGATGTGCATTCTTTCCCACTGCTATTTCTGTCTGTGCACAGTCTGCTGCTTCACAGCAACTGGACCAGAGTGTTTAGTTAGTGAATAGTCTGTTACGGGAGTTTCCCTACAGTGAGAGAACAATAATCTTGTGATCATTCAGTAGTTGTTTTGCTTTTGGTTCCTTTTTTTTTTGTCTTGAGCATTTACATGCTACTAGAGTTACATGTATCTTAAGCAAACAAGAGGTCCATAAAGTTCCAAACATGCTTCTCATTTTGTGCAACTTGTGTTACAACAAGAGGTCCAATTGTGAAGATGGAAATATAGAGATTTGCTGCATATACTGTGGATAAATATAGCAATGTGGCGTGAAACCTGGCATCCAAGCTAGGGAAGGAAATCTCTTAGGCATAAACATTGGCCTTGTGTTTCATCTTCATGCCTTCCTGTCCTTCAGTGGTGTTCATTAGATATTTACACATGGGACCTGAGTGCCCACCCTGTACATATCATTAGGATAGATGAAAGAATGAGCCTTGGGGGACTGAGAGGTAGGAACACCCACCCCTCTCCCAGAAATGGTCGGAAGCCATGAAACAAAGGATGAAAAAATGAATTGCTTCATCTTGAGATTTACTGTTCCCAATGGAGCAGAGGCTGACAATGAAATTTTGCTCCCCCTGCTCTTTTCTGCCAGCAGTTTTGTGCGTATGAAAAACTGGCCATCTGAAAATCCTCAGAGGCATGATATTTCCACTGAGCTACATTCAGCACTGCCTTTGCAGTGCACCCTCCCACCAATGCACTAAATAACAACCCTTCTGTTCTCAAAGGACTGCGACGAGAAAGGTGGCAGAGCCTGCACGCCTCTTAAGCCTGAGTGCCTCCTCAGCCCATGCATTGCTGGTGGAGCATGATGTTGAACACTGCTCAAGTGACGATTGTCAGTGTGAGGTGAAGGTCTGTCCCACAGAAGCCCCAGAAGCTCTTTTCGTGCCTCCCTCCACAAGCTGTCCTCGTGCACAAACAAACTGATGCTGTTCCATCCCAGTTAAAAAGGCCACAGTGCTACAAAGCCTGGCTCAAACCAGACCCAGCAGTATCGAACAGTCAGTGAGGAGGATGACTCACGGATGATGGCAGGTCTGTGACTTAAAAGCTTCAATTAAGAAACAGTTACTAAGACAGTTCTTGATCATCTGCAAAAGCATCCTTATTGGGACTGCGGCAATTGGGAGTTAATCTTTGTTTGAAACAAAAATATTTTCCACCAATGCATCAAAACTTGAGTAAACTAGGCAGTAGGTGGGGAGGCTTATTTTAATGACTTCTCTGTTCCCATTTGCTCTTCTCAGGATATAGAGAGCACCAAAGAAAATCATGCATACATGAATCAGCCAAGTCACTGCTATTACAGGAATCAAAATCTCCCATCCCTATGGTACAAGCAAGTTAGGAGATGATGTGCATAAGCAAGGGTCCTCACCCTAAATTGTATGAGGGTATGAGATACAATATTGCCAAATCTTTGGGATCTGGAGACACACAAGAGCAATCTCCACAGTAGATCTCAAAGACTAAAAATCTTTCTGCACCTAACTGAGATGCAATATTAAAACAAGAACATAACTTCATGGATAAATAAAATGGTAACAAATATGTCCATGTGATGAATTAATAGGGAAAACGAGGATTGCACATATACAGTAAAGTAGACATACGTTGCAAATTTAACTTCTACTGTTACTGCCCGAGAAATGTACTGGTATTAATCCAGCTTTGGTACACATGACAGGAATTCTGCAGCTGTCAGTGATACTATGTACTGCAAACTCCACCCATCCATTGTAAAACTGGGCTCATTATAAGAAGTAAAACGCAGTACCTGAATCTTAACTGAAGTATTAATAATGAAAACGGACTGTATACATCCTGTTTGCTGAGCAATTATTCCAGCAATGCGGTTGATTTTAGCTTTTGCCTCACTGAGTGAATGGCAGAACAGGTATGTGTGTGCAGTGTCTGTGACCTGGACAAAATGTCAGAAACTTTCTAAGTTTTAAGGAAAAATGTAAGGGTTTGTTGTGGGAGTTCTTTCTTGCTTTAGTAAGTAAAACTTTATATCTGTCTCAAAAAAAAAAGACAAGCTCAGAAAACTCTAATATAACTTATTTAATCATAAGCATGCAAAATCATAACACTCTCTACACTATAACGTGATCCATTTTCAAATGTGTATCGTTGAAGCTTTGTTGATGGGGCTGTTAATGAGGACCCAGACTCTGTGTCATGGGCACACGTTTAAGTAATGCAGCAGTGTTTAATTTTACTGCAAGCTTCGTTCGTAGGCTGCTTGGACCGCTCAAGATAGCTCTTAGTTCCTGCTTAGCTGTTGTATGTGCTGAAAAATTATGAAACATTTCACTCTTATGTGTGTGTGATTCTGGGCCTCTATCTCTGTCCAACTCAGCAGCACAGCGCATACCCCAGTGCAGGCAGCCTGGTTTCTTCAGCTTCTCCTTTGAAAATCCCTCTTGACTAGACAGGAATGTCTAAACAGCACATTATCCTACCTGGGAATTGTGCTGTATCAGGACAAAGAACATCTTTACTTTACAGTTTCAAGAGGAACATACCCTGAAGCCTTGGAAGCTTTTCCTTCAAAAGAAACTAGCGTGCTTTAAAGAGCAGAAAATAAACAAGAGTAAACTGTCATGACAATAGCTGATTGCAACGATCTCCTGTTACATCCTATGACAGCCAGAATCGACCTGAATACATTGGTGACATTTCTCATAGTGCAAGGTATTTTGCATTTTTTTCTAAACTTAATCCCAGGCTTGGTTCGAATCAGAATCATTTCAACCAGACTCCAGGAGAAGCGCAAGGATTTCCCTTCTCCTTGCATTTTCGTGGGCTGCAGCTGCAGACCAGCGGCACGCTTCTTCGAAAAGACCATTCACATCTGGTGGAAAAAAACCTTTGAAAATGAGGAGACAAGCATTTCCAGGGCTCGCTGCCTTCCGGGCAAGGCAGACTGGGCTGGCAGTGGAGGGTGGGACCGTGCCTCCTGCAGTCAGTGCCCTGGGGAGCAGGCTTCCGTATCCATGGCAATGGGCAGTTCAGCCACTAACTTTTCAACGAATGAAAGAGAATTACATTATTTAATACTTGATGTAATGACTGTCTGGCTGGACACTTACAGACAATAAATAATAAGCTTGGGGTCAGGTATTTCTTGGCAGCTAATGACCACCTGTGCTAAAAGCTGTCAGGTCCTGAGGTAATTTATTAAATGACAGTGAATGGCCTTTATGTCAGTCATTATGGCACCAACAGAAGAATTTTGTTTGGAATGTAATCAGCTTTACCACACTAAGGCCACTTCTAAGTGAAAATGGGAGTAGCCTAATATGTGGAGAAACAGTGGACAGACAGCAAAACTTAGAATCATAGCTTAGAACCATAAAATGTGTTGAGTTGGAAGGGACCTCTGAAGGTCATCTAGTCCCACCCTCCTGCAGCGCGCAGGGACCTCTTTACCTCAGGTTGCTCGGAGCCCCATCAAGGCTGACCTTGAATGTCTCCAGAGGTGGGGCCTCCACCATGTCTCTGGACACATGTTCCAGTGTTTCACCACTCACATTGAGAAAAAATTTCCTTATCTCCAGTCCAAATCTGCCCTCTTTCAGTTTAAAACCATTACTCCTTGTCCTGTTGTAACAGTCCTTGCTAAAAGAATTGCTCCCATCTTTCCTTTATGTCCCCTTTTAAGTACTGAAAGGCTGTTGTATGGTCTTCCTGGAACCTTTTCTTCTCCAGGCTGTACAGGGATCTTTGCCTTTACATACAGAACAGTAGGACGGAAGAAAAGAGGGATGATCTTGGGAGAAAAAAAGCAGTAGAATAATGAGGCAGTCACACTCGCACATGGAAAAAAAAGCACGTAATTTGAAAAGAATTACATTACACAGGGCAAAGGTGAGCAGTATGCAACTCACAATGTCTTTCTGAGTTTGCTGACAGCCTGAAGAGTCTGCGAACTCTGAAGAGCTGCGAACTCTCTGAATTCTGAGATATGAAGTTACTAGTCTGCATCTTGTTACAAATAAGGACAATATAAAATTAAATATAATACACAATTATTATGAGATTTAATGAATGCATAATTAGACTGAATTATAGACTGAAGCATGTCTGTATCTTCCACAGTGTTCGCCAACCTCCAGAAGACCCTCTATGAACATTGAGACCTGGCTGTTTAGCAGACAAAGGTTGGCAATTTTCATCATTGTGCAATGCAGTGCATTGGTGTAGTTACACTCATAGAAAACTACGACCTTGAGAAGATATGGCCACATATATCTGCAAACTCATGCTCCTTGTCTCCCTTAAGATGATGCACCAGATACTTTTCAGGGAGAGTTTAAAATACAGAGAAAACCTACTCAGACTTGACATTTGTTTTTGTTTCCTTCACAAAGAAAGGGACTTGAAAGGTCATCTAATGGAGGCACATATCATTCCACCAACAAAGAAAATGACTGAAGCAAATTATAAGATATTACAAAATTATGAGGTCAAGAAGTGCCAGTGTTTTGGAAATGTCTTATGCCCAAGTCATTCTAAGGGAAGATTTTCACTGAGAAAGGAATATGGAAGGAATATAAACTATCAGGTTTTTGAAACTTGTAAGACCTACTTAGTGTTAAGCACAGATAAGGATTAACGTTTTATAAATAAAAGAAGGAATACACAATTTTCCTCTCCAATTTTTGTTCAAACGAAACCGCTGAAAAGTAAGCTAGCCATTCATTTTAAAGCAAAATTGTTCTCCACACCTGTGGAATCATATCTTTTTCTAAGTGCTTAGTGGTTACTGGGCTTTATCCACCCCTGAAATGGACAAAGCTCAGTTCATGCAAAAGTCCTTCTGATGAATAGCTATGGAGATTAACACATACAAGGAGAAGAAAAAGAGAAAAAACAATTATTGCAGATGAGGCGTTTGAGATTATACCATGTAAAGACAAAGGTAGTAGGGCTATTTGTGCTGTACAAATAAGAATTAATCCTAAAGCAGATGAACTTTCCAGTACCTTCAAGAAGGGAAGGGAAGGGAAGTATTTTTTCATGTTATGGAGACCAAAACTGCTCTCAAGCTGTATTATCTAATGGCATTATACACTACATAATAGGCAAAAATGTGAGTAAGTCTGAAATCCACCAAGTCACTGTGCATTGTTTTTAGTGGCAGGACCATGTTCCCTCTCTCATATCACTGATAGCATCAATTTCACAAAGAAAAGTAAGTAGCGAGTCATTTTGAACAGCAGGTAATGACAGAGTTGGTCTATATTCTCACTTGTGCCAAAGCCCCTTTTACACCAATTTGGGAGGCTATAGAGTCCTAAAAGCACTTTACCAGGTGTTGAGCAACCTTAATGAACATGAAAATCAAACCCATTACTTGAGAAAGGTATGATAAAGTGCCTGGCTGCCAATAACCCACACACAGGTGCTTCAGTCACTGGGAGATAAAGAAACACATCAAAGTAACTAGGAAGGGAAATTATTCCATTAGCTGCAGAAGTCAGGGAAAACCACTTCCAAGTAAGGTGGCACTATGTCCTTAGAATGAGGAAGAGCTACTCTACAGTTGGTTTTGCACAGAGGTAAAGGTGATGGGGAAGAAAAAAATAAAAAAGGAAAGGAAGAGGTCTTTCTAAAGCTTGAACACTGGTCATATTAAGGATCTACTAATATGGCAAGACAGCACACTGAGCAGACAGACACAGTTAAAGATACCTGGAGAGACAGTGGAAAAGTGAAAAGAAGAAAAGAGAAGACAAAAACTGAGAAAATATTACTAGAGGAAACTTAGAGGCAGAACAGAATCAAAAGTAAAAGGGAGAAAAAATAAAACAAAAACAAAGTTCCCCAAACCCCCAAAACATGAAACAAACCCCCCTCCAAACTCAAAACAAATGTCTTTAATAGGAGTCTGAACTGCCAATACAGTACAAGTCTGAGCCTAAGAGAAAACAGAAAACAAGACACAAGAGGATAATTTTTCTCCATTTTGTCCTTGTTTGTTACATGTCCTGATTTTACTTGTAAAAGGGAAACTCTCTGGCTGAGAAAAAGCCTCACCCTTTCTCTGGTGTTGCCACTTACTTTCTCATTTCCCACCCCAATTATAGAAGTTTTTCTATTTGACTAATGACATTTTCTCTATCAACAAGCAGCAGCATCCAGAGTGTATCACATGTGGGATTTAGGGAATGGCACTGGTGAGAAAACGGTGGTGGCAACACTCAAAATCCACAGTGGTGTCAGAGAGATATTTCCCACGAGAAATGCATGCAGGCATCATGCACCTGCACAGACGCCACCAAAGAACAGGAGTATGAGAGGTAATGATTTCAGTTGCACTGAAATGTTTTGCAGATGTGCCTTACACCCAGGGCATAGAGGCAGTAGCCTCTGGTAACTTTAGCAGTGATTCAGTAACCCACTGCAGCACAGCACCCCTGAAGCTCTGCTGTTCTGTGCAGCCTCCATGCCACCAAGCCTGGCATTGGTGGTGCCTCAGCAGCACGGCTCCACTGCTCTGCTCTACCTGCAGAGGACAAGGGGAGTTCAGTCCTGTATGGTCCTCCAGGCTGCATGGCCCCAGCCTCTGTCACTGGAAACTCTCCCAGTCTGACCTCAGAAAATGTGCAGCACTCTTCCTCTCGGCAGGTTTCCTAGTTGTGGGGGTGTCCTGAGGCTGTGTTTTTTACTGTGTGAGTGATATTCCCCACACATGTAGAGGACAAGCATTTAATGGACCATCTGTCTATGATCTTCTCATGGTCTGCCATGTTCCTGGCAAAACTGTGGCTTCCATTACGTTTTTAGCTCCCTTTTCCTCAGATTCATTAAAGTACTACATGTGTGATGTCAAAATCTTCATGCAATAGGATGGGATGTGAATGGAAGATGTCTGCGAACTGAAGGAGAATTATACATATTTCTGACACGGTAGCAACTATTCCTTTGCATAATGCCCATCCAACCCCAAACTGATGTGGCAGATGGAGGAAGAGAAAACAGGTTACATGCCTGCAGTGTTAGTGTACCGACAGGATTCGCCCTGCCAACTAGCTTGATGACTTGCCATGCCTTTGTTAGGGTGGTTTCTAAGAGGATGTGAAATTGCATTTGAAATTTATTTATTTAGGAAATTGATTGTAATTTATGAGTGCATTTCATGTCAGAGAAGTAAGTTGAAGCACAAGCTTAGCTGCAGGTATCAGGCCTTGGGTTAGAAAAGAATTATTTTGTAAAAGGCAGAATATTTATAATTTGCACATAAAGAATGAACAGTAAACCTTGACCTGAATCTGCGAATAAGAAGGGCCTTGAAAAGTCCCAATACTTACTATAAGCATGTTATTTGTAACTCTGTGACTTTAAATCAAAGTAAATGAAAGTAAAAATTGCTCACTTTTATTCGTCTCCAAGTGAATTTTACCATTTGCTATTTTATGGTATCATATGCTGTTCTGTTCTGAGCTTTCACAACAGCACAGACAAGTCTGGGCTTTCTTAATTTCTCTAACTACATGCTTTAAAATCAGATCTAGGAGTTTAGGAAGCTAGATGTTGAGCTCCTCTGAACACTTGCCCCTTAAGGACTGCCCTGGGAGCAGTGATTTATTTACTCTGAATAGTCACCAATCAACGCTGTTTTCAGTCCTACTATGAATCCATGTCTGGATTTGAAGAAACAACATTTAAGAGCTGCATAGTTTACAACTAAAGTCAGATTTTTGTGTGTCCTATACATGACCTGTGGATCTTACCTATGTTTCTCTGCAGGCTGCACATAAAAATAATTTCTACAGTATTCTAATGAGAAATTATATTTCCCATTACACAGCAATAATTACTTCAGCAGATTTTCTCATTCCAAAGCTAAGAGGTAACTGAGGGCTGACGCTGTGTGAAACAGGCTGAGGTTCAGAGTTTACAGAATATTGGCCTGATATATGTTGGTTTATACCTGACAGACTCTGTAGTTAAGCATGTACAACTAACACATATTAAAGGTATGAAGTTCTGACTAGCCAGGAGCCAAGCTGTTTTAAAATTGTCTTGCTGAATGCACTTTCTAGAAAAACCTTCACCTGTATTCAAGCCTAGACAAGTCTATGCGTGGTTAATTTAGGCAAGAAAAAGAAAATACTTTTGTCTCACCTTCATGGAATCAAAGAATGTTAGGGGCTGGAAGGGTCCTCTAGAGATCATCTAGTCCAACCCCACCATCAAAGGAGGATCCCGTAGGGCAGCCACACAGGAACGCATCCAGGCGGGTTTTGAAAGTCTTCAGAGAAGGAGACTCCACAACCTCCCTGGGCAGCCTGTGACAGGGCTCTGTCACCCTCACAGTAAAGAAGTTTCTCCTCATGTTGAGGTGGAACTTCCTGTGTTGTAGCTTATACCCATTATTCCTTGTCCTATTACTGGGCATCATCGAAAAGAGACTGGCACCTTCCTCTTGACACTCACTCCTCAGATATTTATATACATTAATAAGGTCCTCTCTCAGCTGTCTCCTTTCAAGACTAAACAGCGCTGACTCTCTCAGTCTCTCTTCACAGGAGAGATGTTCCAGCTCCTTAATAATCCTTGTAGCTCTCTGTTGGACTCTCTGCAGTAGATCCCTGTCTCTCTTGAATTGGGGAGCCCAAAACTGGACGCAGTATTCCAGGTGTGGTCTCACCAGGGCAGAGTAGGGAGGGAGGAGAACCTCCCTAGACCTGCTGGACACACTTTTCTTAATGCACCCCAGGATCCCATTGGCCCTCTTGGCCATAAGGGCACACTGCTGTCCCATGGACAACTTACTGTTCACTAGGACTCCAAGGTCTTTTGGCAACCCCTAATCTGTCCTGGTGCCTGGTGTTATTCCTCTCCAGGTGCAGGACTTTACACTTGTCCTTATTGAACTTCACAAGGTTCACCTTTGCCCAGCTCTCTAGCCTGTCTAGATATTGTTGGACAGCAGCACAGCCTTCTGGTGTATCACCCACTCCCCTCATTTCATATCATCAGTGAACTTGCTGAAAGTAAACTTTATTCCCGCATCCAGGTCATTGATGAAGATACTGAACAAAACTGGACTCAGTATTGATCCCTGGGGAACACCACTGGCCACAGGCCTCCAACTTGACTCTGCGCCACTGATCACAAGCCTTTGAACTCTGTTGTTGAGCCAGTTCGCAGTCCACCTCACAGTTCAACCATCTATCTCACATTGCTTGAGTTTTCCTACAAGGATGCTATGGGAGAAAGTATCAAAAGCCTTACTGAAGTCAAGGTGTATTACATCCACTGCTTTCCCTTCATCTACATATTTGGTCACACATCCTTTTTAGAAGGATATCAGCTTAGTCAAGCAAGATTTCCCCTTGGTAAATCCATGTTGGCTACTCCTGATAACCTTCTTTTCTTCCATTTGGTTAGAGATGGCCTGCAGAATGAGCCGCTCCATCACCTTCCCAGGTGTGGAGGTGAGGCTGACTGGTCTGTAGTTGCTGGGGTCCTCTTTCTTGCCCTTTTTGAAGACTGAAGTGACATTGGCTTTCTTCCAGTCTTCAGGCACCTTGCCCATTCTCCATGAATTTTCAAAGACAATTGATAGGGGTTCAGCCAGCTCTCTCAGCACACATGGATGCAGCCCCTCAGGGCCCATGGATTTGTGTGTTTTCAGTTTCTCCAAGAGGTCTCTAACCTAATCCTCGCTGAGCAGTGGGGAATCTTCCTTGCTCCAGTTTTGCTCCCTTACTTCTAGTGACTGGGATTCCTGAGGGCTGGTCTTACGAGTAAAGACTGAGGCAAAGAAGCCATTCAGCAATTCTGCCACCTCTGCATCCTCTGTTACCACATCTCCCATCTCATTTAGCAGTGGACCCACTTTTCCCCTACTCTTCCTTTTCTCATTGATGTATTAGTGGAAGTTGTTCTTGCTTTCTTTCACCTCCCTAGCCAGACTTGAGTTCCAAGTGAACCTTGGCCTTTCTTCTTGAGTCTCTACATACTCTTGCACCATTTCTATAATCCTCCGAATTAACTAGACCCTTTT
>NW_009718620.1:1753-2604 GCF_000703405.1 Apaloderma vittatum | reverse complement strand
CCAGTCTATAACTCTCTCTGCCTTATTCTGTGTCTTTTCCTGTTTTCAGGAGGGAGAGGTATCAGAGAGCATTTTTCAGTATTGAGTGACTTGTCCAGCTGTGACACTCAACAAACTCATTGTAGGCCCAGCCTGCCTTCTCAGCATTTTGGGGTTGATTGTGTGAATGTTTTTCATTTATTTTAGAGATAACATTGTGTAAAATGAACTCTTACTACGCCTGCCACTTCTAATTCACTGTTTACCTGTTGTATTGCACCTATATGCTGTGTAAAGAAAAATCATTTTCTCTGTGTATTTAAACAAATTAAAGGGCTCTGCAAATTCTTTTTTTTGTGTGTGTGAGATCCTTCCTCTGAGGCCTTTGCAAAGCTTCAGGGCAGTTCCTGTGTCCAGAGGTGAAGGGGAAGAGAGTCCTGGCACAGCAGCAGGGCCGGGGAGCACCAGTGGTTGGTGACTGCAGAGCTGCTCTCCCAACTCAGGGGCTATGAGGAACAAGGGAAGGGGTGCTGAAATGACCGGCTGGGCAAGTAAAGACATGCTGACCTTGGGGCAAGGCTCTGTGAGGAGATAGGATGTCCTGGCAGGAGAGCAGGGTACCATGTGTGTGCAGGTGACAATAGAAGCGGTGGGTGTCAGTTCAGGACAGGCTGCCCTGTCCCTGGGGCAACGGGAGGTGTCCGAGGAGCCCTGGGGACGGTTCCCTCATCTCATCCTGGGCAGCATGTTCAGCATCTGGGGCTGTCGACTGCCTGGTGTGGGAAATCTGCTGAGCGTGCCAGCTAGATGAACATTCTCACACCTGGATGTTTAGAGAGACTAAAGACACAGCATGATGGACAGAGGGATGG
>NW_009718620.1:0-904 GCF_000703405.1 Apaloderma vittatum | reverse complement strand
TCGCTCTCAGGGACTGCAGCAATGACATAAGCAAGCTATGACAAATCTAAGACAAAGCTAAGACAAAGTTTATTAACAGGAAACATTATTTATGAGTTGCAAACAGGAGACCAGACTATGCAGCCAGGGTTGTTATTAGCTCATGTGCTCCTTCAATCACTCTCTTATCACACAGGGAGAACTGACTTTCCTGGGTCTGTTTTGATCACACTCACTCACTCCCATGCACCATTCACTCCCAGGCACATCTTGTGTATGAGAAGCATCTTATCTGTTCATTCTCATGGACGAACTCCCAACATAAGCTGTACTCAGCTGGTCAGGGTCTCTTTTCATAATTAGCAAGCAAGAGTTAGGTACTCGTTTAGAAAAGAGCTCAAGGACGAGTCTCTTAATTTTGCCACACAGCCCTCAGGGCACAGCTAGCTGTAAAACATCGGGTATCTGCAGATCTCCATCTGGATGCAGACGTTCCTCAGCACAAACTGTGGCCCAGCTCAGGCAGGACCGTGTCCATGCAGATGGCAACACGTGGACTCAGACACATGGCATGTGCAGAGGTCATGGTCATGCTGGAGAGGGCTGCACTGGGTTTTAGGAAGAGATTATCACTGTGAAACTTGACAGGGACTGCGCTGTCGTGAAACTGGACGGGGACTGCACTGTCCTCAAAGGAATAAAAATCAAGTTTCCAGGATCTTGGTTGAATTTTGCAGCTCCTGTGCTCTGCAAGGAAAGAGCCCTGGTTAGATGTGTGTGTCAGCCCTGCCTTTAGCACAGGCCGTTATTCTCAGAAAAAGCCTTTTCTCCCTTTTTGCATGACAGGCAAATATCCAAAATGGATGGTGATGCTCTGTAATAAAATATCCCTCTTATTTGCATACCAGTACCAGCAAGAGCAGGA
>NW_009718619.1:0-1129 GCF_000703405.1 Apaloderma vittatum | reverse complement strand
TGATTTGTAGTACCTTGAGGTTGTTACTTTCATTAATTGCTCTGGATGTTAATGGTCATTTAATCGTATGTTGTGCAATCCAGCAACCGCTATTTTGTAAAGTTTAATGAAGCCTTTAGGCAATTATGATCTTTACAAAATTTCCTGACCTTTGTGTAATAGCTCATTCCTCTAAAAAATTGCTATTGACAGTAAGAGTTTCACTGAGGGTGAAAAAAAGCTCACTCCTGCCTTTGTAACTGCTGAGAGCAGAGATGGAGGCAGACAGCAGAAGAGAGGCTGAAGTAAAACGCATCATTAAGCATCTCAAATGTATGAACAGAAGGAGCATTCACAAAAGTGTTCATAAAAATCGATAAGAAACACCTCCACATAATTGCCTAAATACAGCAGCTATAGGCAATGGCATCGTTTACCACATGGTCCCACAGAGGACACGTTCTGGACAATTCAGTCAGAAAGCAGCTTCCATGGGAAGCTGCTGCGCTGGGAAGGGCTCAGACGTGGTGCAGCAGCCACTGCCATGCCCTCACTGCACCGCCGATCTATGCACGAGTTTTCCTCAGTTTCCACAGAAAGACAGTAGCGGTAAACCAGACTCAATCCTCTTTCCTGGCTTTTATGTTCAGAGGAGCCCTAACTGTAAAGACAACATTCTATTAATGTTTTTTTCACATCCAGAAAACGTGCTGATACAGCTTACTCTTAAAATGCAAATCCAATTTATAATAAAAAAAGTATCCCTCAAACCCTTTAATTGCTAGAACTCCCAAGAACTAAAAATGTGAGTGAGCCAGATCCAGAAGGAGCACACTTGGCTGAAGCAGAGACTAATGCAGTTTTCTAACAGTTCGTGAACCTCAGCCCAGATCAGACAGGACATGTTCCATTTACTGACAACTTATTCTATGTACCTTCTAAGCACAGAACCTTCGCACGGTTTGTTCTTCGCGTCTCTATGGCTGCTGGTTCCATCTGCAGGATTAGCTGAGCACGCGCGTGTTGTGCAGCCTTCCCACGACAGCTTCTGCTTCCATTTCAGCAGTCAGTAGTATGCAGGAGACAGGAGCGCCCAGTCTGTAGGACCAAAGGTGGGGGTTTTGTTGGTTTTTTTTGTTTGTTTTTAGTA
>NW_009718618.1:0-106082 GCF_000703405.1 Apaloderma vittatum | reverse complement strand
GCTGGGGACAGATTGTGACCTCCAGAGATCACTTGAAAATACGTTTAAATAATAATTTTTTTTAAAAAATCGCCAAGTGTGATGCAGTGGCAGCGTGCAATGATGCACAAGGAGAAGCATTACAAGTCAATTTTTTAAGAAATCGAGCTTGCTTGGCCGTTTCTACATGTTCATAAAAATTACTTTGTGGAGAGAGAAGCTACAGTTTACACAGAGAAAAATTAAAGCTTAATAGGGACTTTTCTAACAACTGTTTTCAACCCGTGTTTACAGCTCTCAAGTTAAATTTTGGAAAGGAACCGCCTTCCAGTGCTTTAAGTTATTATACAGTTAATTTTCTTTGAAACTATTTTTATCCGCCTCTCTCTAAATAGGTGGTTTCTTAAGTGAGTGTTACTTAAAGGAAACCAATCTGTTTTTCAGGAAGGGCTGATGATGTCAGTCCTTTCAACTCTGCTTTCCCATAAGAATTCTTCTAGTAAAAGGAGTTTCACTCTGGGAAATAGTGAAAAGTAACTTGGAAATATTCAAAGCATCTCAGACTGCATGTTTATCAAACTTCTAGTTTTATGCTTGGATTTTAAACATGTTGCCATTGTAAAAAAGGAAAAGTGAGAGAAAATCTTTTTGATTCTTAAATTTTAAAAAAAGATCTTGCAATGAAAAATGCACTATATTAAAATATTTATAAAGAGCTAAATAAAAGCCTGAATGCAATGTACAGGGAACAACTTATTTTTTTGTAATTCTAAATTTATGTACTCCAATTCCGCACCGATATTAAATCTGAAACAGAACCGCTGTGTGTTATGAACGGTCTTTTTGCAAAACTACACCATCCAAATAAATATTTCAATCTCCAGCAAAATGACAAGACAAAATCAGAGAGTATCATGTTATTACTGAATGATTTTAGCAGGCGTGGATGCGTAGCTATAGGTCCAACGCGTGCTTAACTTACCCTATTGTTTGTTCTGATACTGGAAATTTCTGAAGTCAACAACAGAAAATCTCTAAGCTCAAGAGAGTTTAACTTACTGGTGGTGCAAGAACTAATGATAAAAACATACCGTAAGTTTTAATATGAAGAATAAAAATAATAAGAGCTATATACAGCTTTCGATCTTCTGAGTAAAGCATTGCATTTTTACTGCTAAAAGCTCCTTGCTCTTCACATGTCGATGTCCTGAACATAACAGGGGATACGCCTGCGTAACTGAGAACTCTTTTTACTACTCGTCCATTAATCCACAGAGTACCTGTGAGACAGGTAAGTACAATAAACTCCATTTTATACAAGTAAAAAGGTCACACGAGGCCATATTCTACCCTCAAGTTCAGCCCCACAACTAACTGATGTCGTAATAGTCTTATAATAGTAAAAGCCCATAAAAGGATCCCAACCTAACTCAGATAGTCCTGACAACGCACGCTGGCAACCCAACCGAATGACAAAAATATAACCTTGCTGGGTTAACAGACAGAATAACCCAAACAAAATCCGTGTTAGCTATAAAAGGTGCAAAGGAAATATCATCCTCTACATAACAGTTTACTTCATTCTGTTAAAAAGAACAAAGCCAAACTATGATTCATTTGGAAATGAAATCATCCCCCCCCCCAGTAAAGGCTTACATTGGGTGGGTAAACAGCTCCTGGAGTACCCCAACAAAATGTAAACAGACTGCCTCGCTACTGTATACATAGCAAACAGTTTCATTTTGAAACTAGGAGCTGAAAAACAAGTGAGAAAAATATTACAAGGCCTGAACCCTGAAAATATTTACAAGAACAAAAGCTAATCGCAAGTTAACATCAATAGGTTACAACGGCTAATCAAAAGAGAAGATAACAAGCGAGCACTTCGCTCACCGTAATCTGCCCATTTGGCCGAAGGTTATAGCAATGCTGTTGTAACGCAAAAGAAATATTAGAAGGATTTACAGCAGCTTTGCTAACTTAGCGTTTATTGACACTTTTCTAGACTGCAAAGGATAGAAGAGGAAAATCTTACGGAGGTTTGCAAGTCACCAACACACGGTCTTAGCACGTGTCCCAGACCTCCTACAGCGTGAGAAAAGGATGAGCACAATCTGCATGAAGTTCTCTGCAAAGGGAAATTACCTTCCTGCTTTAATTCTCAGTGCCCATGTGCAGCCTTCTAATGGAGCTAATTGCTTAAACAGAGCTAACGTTCAAGCAATGATGACCGCACAAATATCTTTGAGAAAATCTGATTTATTGTATTTCAAGACCATCATTTCAAAACTGAAGCCTTAAAACTCTTGAGATACTCCCACAAATGCTCCTCCCTTTCTCTCTCGGTACCTCGTCCATGCACGTCTTTCTCCTGCCTAGGAAAATCTGTTCACCCTTGAGGATCCTAGAGCAAACAAAACTGCTGTTTCTTCTTAAAAAAATAAAAAAAGAGAAGTGTCAAATCTATTCAGAACTTCAAATGTACCTAAGAGTACTGTAAAGGCAACAACTTACTGCAATTTCCCTTGACAGAAAACAGAATTGGTTGGATGAAAGCTACACAAATTGATAGTTCCTTCCTCTCCTCTACATGATGTCAACACTTAAAAGGGATTGGATGTGCCACAGTAAACCTTTACAGCACTCCCCAGCCTGTTTCGAGCCTCACATGCTGAGCTGCTGCACAGCGCTGAGAGAGAAAGTAAAATGGTCGGTCCAGATAGGCCTCCAAGGAGGAGGAAACGACAGATCACGTTTTGGGTCCCTTCCAGGGCCTCCAAGCAGAAGAGCAGGGCTCCAGAAGGGCTATGCAGAAAACTTTGTTCAGGAAAGTCCAAAGAAAGGAGAAAATACAGAGGCTGCTTCTGACACAACTCTGGATCCCTTAATTAGTCATAAAAACATTCCCTTGCTTCAGAAATCCCACAGAGGTTCTCTCTATAGCAGCAGAAATGCTGACTGTGACAGCACACAGTTGGGATTTCACGAGCACTTCTAATCCCACTCATGAGCAGGGAAGAGGGACTGTTCCTGGCCATTTTTAATACCCTCGGCCTGGTAAAGAGTGGCTGGCTGCCCCAGACTGCTATTTCAACTTTCACTTCAAAGGAAGCTGTGACCTAACAGAAAGGAGGAGTAAGGATGGAGTGAGTCCTGAAGCTAAACAAAGCAGCTTCCAATACAGATCTCATTAAAGAGAAGGGCCAAAAGAATAGCAACGGTAACACTGAAGAACCTGGGACAATGACGATTTTTCAAACCTAAACACCCCAAAACTTTCAGCTGAGAGTGGAAATGATTAACACATCTGTGACGGCACAGTTTACTTAAGTAGTTGCAAAACCAGAATTATCTTTCCAAAGTATTTATACGTTAGCTCATTCCTACAGTATCTGCATATACTACATATTTTCGCACAAGACTTGCAGCACCTTATTTTATGAAACTCTCTGTTTAGTGGCACAAACTGTGTGGGCAAACAGAATGAACCTAATCAATTCTTGCAATCTCCAGTAAGATCAATGTTCCTGTTGTTCAGGCTGGTAGCAAATACTCCTGAAACATCAAGCTGGAAGACCATGAAGATCCTTAGGTCAGCATCTCCAAAGGTATCTTCGAGTTAGGCAGCTACACAGCAGGTACTGAAGCATCTTAGAGGACATTGGCATTAATGACCCAAGGGGAAAGGTTTCTCGACAATATAAGGAGGAGAAGAAAAAAAAAAGAAAAAAAAATAAAACCCAAAAGGACTTACCATGGAGCGGTGAGCCAGACGGGCTACTCGACAAGCCTGGAACAGGGCTACAGCGTCCTCCTTGCTTAGATGTCAGCTCTTGCTCGATCTCTTCCAAGCCTGCGCTCTTCTGGAATCGGCTCATGCGATTTACCACCCGGGGAGACATGTGTGTTCGGACGCAGGGCTGGCCACCGTAAGGATTGATTGGAAAAACATGGGACGTGCCACGAAGAGTGCTGACCACAACCCAACGACAGTCATGGCTGAAGGAGATATCCTGTACCTAGAAAACAGAGCAGTGAAATGGGAACGTAGTCACCAATGTACACACGTGTAACAAAGGGAATAGACTCTGACGTTTTAAACAAGCACAAATCTGAATTGGAATTGTGGATAAAATCCCCTAGGTTTAGGCAATAACTTGAAATTTTGCATACATCTCAATGAGCTTAGTATTCAGTAAATACTCAGCACATCTATAAGCTGCAGAATAACACCCAGTTCTAACTTTCGTGTACTTCTCAAAACAGTCTGAGATTTTTCTTTTCAACAGGCCTGAACTTAGAAAAACAAAACATGCTGCAAAGTACTACAGAAAGCCACAAGCGCTCGGTGTAATTTTCAAATGGAATTTAGTTCTAAAAGGGGTTGGGGAAATAATTCCAATTACATGTTTTGTTATTTGCTTGTTTACTTAAATTTTTAGAGATTACCCAGAAAGAGGAAAAGGGAGGGATGAGAAGAAGAGAAAGATCTCACCACTGGGCCTGATTTTGACAAATACTGGCACTCCAAACTGTATTTTAAGGCAACAGAAATACCATGTCCTACATAACTTAAACCAAAAATCAGCAGCCAGAGTTTTCAAAAGCCATCTATAATAGTCGCTAACTCAGCTACTACCAGGAGAACAACCATCCACCCAGGTATCCCCAGACCTATGCTCTTTTTTGGATTTAAAATTTTGTCAAAAAGAAACTGAACAACCTGAGCAGTTTCACCATATAAACCCACTCCATTTTACACATAACAAACTTTATTAATCAGCTAGTAAGGTCCCAGAAAAGACCCCAGTTAGGTTTCATCCTACACACACGAGTACTCACCTGTCACTTGAGAAACACAAGTCTTACTTTAGCTAAAAATGGTCAGTCTTGAAGCAAATATAAAAATACAGTTAAATACTTCCCACTATAGTTACTCCTTGCATCGATCTCAGACATGAAGTCCAGAAGGATTTAATTATCTTTTAAGTGTACTTTACACAACGCTTTGATGGAAAGCAAATTCTTGTCCCTGAAGGAATGCTTTAAAAGAGAGATTAAAGTTTGTTCCCAACTCCATACTGGCAGACAACTCAAGAAAACAAGTAGTCTAGGTTAAAATGATTTATCATAGAAAAAAAAATCTAAACCAATTCCTCCAAAACTGTTTTTAAAGGTAAAAGCTGTGTAAAAGGACCCACGTATGCAAGTGGGATTTAACACAGCAAACAAACATATAGACAGAGGATTAGTTTTCATTATATTATTAAACAGCATAAACTAAATAAAATTCTTTAAGATTTCACTGAAGCCAGTTTTACAATACACTAGGTACTCAAATTGGAGTAAACACTGATAAAATCTTGACAAATATTCCAGAAATGCACTCCAGCTATTCCAGACAAAAGCAGCAAGTATTCATCAAAGTGCACGCTTCCAACTGAGCCCTGAAGCCTTTGAGATAAAAAAAAAAAGGATTTCAAGTCTCGTGACTCGTGACAAGATATTTGCCTGACAGACTTGTCACGACACAAAATGCTTCATCAGCATTACAGAGATAAACTGAAAACCAGCGCTATGCACCTGCTCGTTTTGATTATAGTGACATACCCAAATGATTTCCTAATGATACAGCTCAACATCTCTTCAAAACCTGACAGGTTTTGCACTTTCAGCAGTTCTGGTATTAACGGACATAAAGTCGCAGCACTTAAGAGCTCCTTGTTTGCCTACAAAGTGTTTCGCCTTAATAGATTGCTCGAAAAGGATTAGAGACCTCCACAGGGATTAACGAGAGCCAAAAAAAGAATCCCCAAGAGAGCCAAAAAAAAATCCCCAAAGCCGTGGAGTCGGAGGAAAAGTATGGCACCAAGAGTATTGAAATAGTGGCTGCGTAAAGAGGCGAATTCTACTGGTCAAAATCAGTCATATGAACCGCACCTAGATTGCCCTTCTCGGTCACAACAGAAAGATCACCAATATAATAAAGTCATCCAGGCTTCTGGAATATGTTTCCTATTCTACCAAAGGCCTTTTTTTTATTTATTACTTTCTAATAACACAAACACCAGCCATGTTTGTCATTAGAATAATAGAATCCTAGAATGGCCTAGGCTGGAAGGGACCTTAGAGATCATTTTAATCCAGCCTCCCTGCCGCCAGGGACACCACCTCTCAACTAGATCAGACAACTCATGGGGACCGAACGGGAATCGAACCCGCGACCTTGGCGTGGTTAGCACTACGCTCAACTGACTGAGCTAACCGGCCTCCTATTAGAAGTGACCCCTCTGAGCACATCATCGTCTCCCAAATATCTGGTATTCCATTTAGATCCAGCTTTAAATTCCCCTCCTGATCTCCAAAACCATCTATCTGTCCCGGGCTCGAGAAAACACCTTCTCCCTTCCTTCCCTCTCGCTGTTCTGCTCTCTCACTCTCTACCTCCCACAGAAGCCTTTTCTGCCCTGTTCTGCAGTTCCCTTCCAGAAGAGCGCTCTCCCCTGACACCCAACGAGCTCGGAGGGACTTCACAGATCTCCCCGCGAACGTGTAACAGACATGTGTACGTTTCTATGCGAACACTCCGTTTTCGGTGCGCATCCTCAGGATTAGGTTGTTTTAAAAACACATCCAACAGCGCCGACATAGGACAACATGAGCCAAGAAACGAGGAAACAAACATTACAGGATGTTTTTTTTCTCAGTGTAAACATTATACAGAAAGAAGTATTCCTGATCTTCAGGAAGAAAGTTTGGAACAGCGTAATCCAAAACGTTCTCTTTAAAATAACAATCACAAATACTCGCTGCAGTTGGAGTGGGCATCATGGCCATCATGACTTACAATACGACTGAAACCACGAAGGCAGAGAACAAGAGAGTTTTTTTACGATTCAGTATTAAAGAGAAAAAAAAGTATTGATAGATAAGTGTAAAATGAATTAAGATTTATAGGAAAGCAGCTATGAACCCTGGCTCAGCCGTGACAAAAGTATTTTGGAAGCTGCCGTTACACATGCAGCAACTCAATGTACCTCCTACCAGTCTCAGAAACGGCCTCATTCGCCTTTCCCAGATTGCCGATGAGGAGCTGTGCCACAGACAGCTCAAGAAGCTAATTCAGAGAGTATTTCCAGTTCCATACCCGGGCATGAATTAAATGTGCCCGTATCAAATCAGCACAAATCCATCTGTGCAATGCAAAGGAGCCCATAACTGAGAACGCTCATCACAGCGGCGTCAGAAATGACTTCAAAAAATCAGCTTTGTGTGTCCATGAAAAAAAACCAACCAACATAAATTATCACTTCGGGCTTGCTGTTCTGCACCACGCTGTTACACTGCACAGAGATCTTGACTGCTTACAGTATAAACAAACTGCACAGTGGCCCATTAGTGGTTTTCAAGTTTATGCTAAGCGTTGCAATTTATTGCTGTCCTTTAGGTTAATGTACTATTATTTCATGTATTTATAACATATTTCTGGATTTGTTGCTAATTATGATGTAATGTTTAGATACCAAAGATCAATCAAGACCCCATAGTGTTTACAGATGTATGTTAATAAAGTACAAAGTACACTACATCTCTCACGATGCAAAGTTTATTCTATAGCTCAAGGTCAACATCAGATTTTATACTTGGGTCCATATTTCAAAATTTTATCTATCCTCATCTGTCTGGGCTAGTAAAGAGAATTATAGACCTGAGATTTTGCTTAGCTCAGGAATCCTTAAGATATTTTAAACTGCAACACTAAATAGTTTGGTGAGAACATCAGTGCTTTACCACCACTTCTTTTTCGTAGTTTGTGAGCAGTCGGGTTCTTTAAACTTTGAGCTACATTTCTTGCCTATCACGAAGTCTCAGTGAAACCCCAGGACACTTCTGGGTCCTCTTTAGAAACACCAAAGCATTTTCTGGCCCACACTTACAAGAAGCACAGAATGCTGTAAGGATAACAGCGCGCTTCTTCCAGTTCGCCCATGTCTAAACCAGGTGTTGTGTGACTCCGGTCATACAGGAGGTCTGCAAGAAATTCTGTCCATCTTTTACAGACTACTCAGCGTGCTCCATGAATCCTCAACGGTACTTGTCAATCCCAGAAGGGTTTCTGGCTGCCCAGACATGGTGCATTTCTTATATAAGTGCCTACTACTGACTCTTCTCTGTATTAATATGATAACTTAGTCGAAAAAAAAAATCAGTACCCTCACAAAATTATCCATACTGTTTTCAGAATCAGGGACAATACACCTATTTCCTATCAGCCAGAATGACTCTTTCAATGATTCTGGCAGGCGTTAGCATGACTTGGAAAGAAATCCTGCAGGGCTTCTATGGAAAGGAAATAACAGCCTGAGCAAGGTTTTCTTAACAGGTGCTTCCATCGAAGCATTCCCTTCTAACCTCCACAGCTTTTTTCAGTCAACTACTTTTTCAGTTCAATTACTCCTCTCCTATGCTTCTTTTCCACCTCCACTATCCTATTTCCCTGTGTTTCAAACACTACGGTGCAAAATCCTCCAGAAAACGGAATGAAAACGTAGCCCTGTGTTCAGAGTCTGACCTGAGTGAGACAGTAATTTAACATTTGAAGTCACATGAGGACATGTCATGTGTCAACAGCTCCACTGAAGATCAGCTTTC
Organism: Apaloderma vittatum; assembly: GCF_000703405.1. Classification (NCBI taxonomy): domain Eukaryota; kingdom Metazoa; phylum Chordata; class Aves; order Trogoniformes; family Trogonidae; genus Apaloderma; species Apaloderma vittatum. The sequence continues at coordinate 97,451 of NW_009718618.1, read as the reverse complement.
AAGACTGCACAGATCAAAAAATTATTTCTGATATTCTGAAAATCTGGAGGAAATAATCTGAAGCGAAGGCTTCAAGGCTGACACACATTCATTTATTTTATGCAATGGAAATATCTTATGAGTTTTTGCTATAATTTCTTTCTTATTCCCGCAGCTTCTCCACATTTAAACACAATGTTGATAAGAATATATTCACAAAATAGATTAAGAAAAAATAATTTGAGCCATAACTGCAAGAAAACAAAACAGAAGTAAGGGCAGCACATCGAAAACTTATTTTAAAAGCCGGTGATTAAAACGGGATAGTGGGAGAAGGGCTGATTACACAAGCCCTCCCATGGGACAGGCAGTGACCTTGTTTACCACCACTCCTGGGAATGACCGACAGCCCACAGGCAGCCCCTGTATTTCAGGGCTTCTCGAAGTTAACACTACCCTAACTTGCCGCACGATGCTCAGATGCAGACTGGCACTTCTTGTCTTAGAGAGGACAAGGAGCTTCACTGGGTGTCTCCCAGCCAAATCCACTCCCGAGGAGTGTGCAGAATTCAACAGCTCACAACACAGAACCACGTCTTTTCATAGTGATTACAAGAAACAACTGTTAAAATGCATTTAGATCTTCAAAGGACTCTTTTTTTTTCCCTAATGCTCCATTTTCAGTTGTGGTGAGTCACGTCAGAAACAACCTTTATTTTCTTGTGCGTTTTGCTGCATTCAACTAAACTTCACGGGTGAAGTGAAACAAAAAGCAGGACTAGCGTTACTGCAACAGGAACTTAACCCAGTTTCACACAAACTATGCAAAGTCACAGAGAAAACATACGATTATTTGAAGGACATGACTTAAGTATTTAATTACGCTGTGCAGGGAGATGGCAGAAATAAAACCCCAGAATCATTAAGCAATGAGGAAGAGCAGCAGTACTGAGGAGGCAAGGGTCGAAATAAATTAGAAAACTGGTCTGTATTTGAATGGTTTTGGTTGAAAAAATTAAGGAAATGATGTAGCAACAAACACAAATGAAAAAATAATAAAATCACGGACTACATAATATGATTTATCAGACCCACACAGACCCAACTCTGGCTCCTCGAGTTGTCAAAACTGATTTCAGTTTCATAGAAAAACAACGTCAGACATTCATGTAGGGTCCTTCAGCCAGAGAAGCTGCTCTCTATTAATAACTGAAATTGCAAACACCACTCTGCTTGGAGCTCTAATCTTCAAAATGGTTACGCTCCTTCTAATTGCAGCAGTTTCTTACTGTCTGCTGTCATCAAAGACTGACCAGCTTCCCTAAATCAACCTTTATTATTTCAAGGCTGTCCCCAGATTCCTCTCAGAAACAAAGGGCAAAAGATGGGAAGAAATTTCTATTAAGCATGGAGGTTTACATCAAATGTTTGTAAATTATTCCAACGTTTCACTACCTGGGCAAGGTACATGACCCAACCCTGAACAGCCTCTCTGAAACCACGGCACAAAAACATTTGCACTCCCTACAAAAGCGTAAAATGGCACATGTTCTGTGGCAGCCCGCGCTGGAATGTTTTATCGTTCCCCGTGTTTACCCACACTGACTGAAGTCACTCACAACAGCGGCTCAAGAGTCTGAATAACAGAAGTCTGACAGCGTAAAAGATTACAGAGGACCCTGGCCACCAGCCCACTGATGCTATCATTACGTTTATTTGTTCTAGGTTGAGATAATACTGTTTTCAGGGATATTTTTTTTTTCTGTTTACAATTCCAGATCAAAGAGAAAGGATCATCAGGTGACAGCCTCACTTTCATCTGCAAGTAAATGAGCTTCCTCCATTCAGAACATGCCATACCTTTACTAAAAACCTCCCAAAATGCTCTTGGGTAAAAATATGAGTGTTGATTTACAATGCAAGAGCTGTAGGACAAGAAAATGTATCCTTAACCAGAATGTGCACCACAGGCACATTCACATTCTTCCCGTTTACAGCTGAATTGGGCAAGTGTGGATTCTTGGAGAGCTTCGGTTCTCTCTCTGGGACAGTTAAATACAACCAGCACTTGCAGTGAACCTTCACGAGGTAACACAGTGCATCAAGCATGCTGGTTTTGTTCTCTTAAGCAAAGTAAAAAATTAAAAATGAAAAAGTTCTAAAACGTAAGTGGCACTTAATGTGACCGAAACAGTGACTTCTATCTTTATTTGCAGAAAAGAACTTTGCCTGTTGTGACCCTGGGCCTCTCATCACTCAAATCAATGAAGTATCTGAGCACTTGACATTCTTTCATGGTCACTGCCCTCCCAATTTCCTTATGAGACAGAGGTCCTCTTTCTGTCTTACCCCCTACAGATGTCTTTCCAAGCAGCCTCTGCATTTCAGAAATGGTCAGGAAAAGGTAGAAACAGTCTTTTAGACTGAAATTTCTCAGCTCTGCAGAAAGCCTGAATTTGGTTTAGAATTTGGAAAAATAAATGCAAGATGGAGGATATATTCTTTAGTTTCAGTAAGTCAAAGTAACGGTACAGCTCATAGCTGTGACTCAGCAGAAGGACATGTGGGTGACTTTAAGACACTGCTTGATTGCAGCAGATCAATGAGAAAACACCATTATTAAATCACAACACTCGCTTCTTTAATATACATCCATCCACTTGAGATGCTGCCGTACAGGAATGGCAAAGGGAACCTCCTGCCACCTTCTCTCAGGAGACAGACGCGGAATAATCAAGCTATTGCCCTGCCCTCCCACCACTGAAGACAAGGTAAAAATGGAAATTCTGCGAAAGGAGACGCTCCAAGGCTGATATTCTGAACTGGGTGAAATTACAACTCAGACAGACTGGAACACCAGTTCTTTGTCCATGAACTAAATGCTCTTATAATATCAGTAGGGAGTATTTGCAAGAAAGACATTTATTGATCGAAAAGTAAGAAAAGAGAAATCACGTGTCAGACTGTGAGAGAAGGATTCCCACACGTTTGGAAAACGCGTGGTGAAGCACTATTGGCCAGAACCTCACATACGGAGCAGATGATTTCAGTATGGGCATTACAACAGCACATCTACAAAGGGCATAATGATAACGTTTAAACAACTTATAATGGGTCCTAGCTAAACAAATTTTGACACTGATAATCACTCATGTCCATCAACACAAATTAGAACTTTTTATAGCTCCAGTACAGAAGGTGACCTTTAAGACCATTGGGCTTTATGCAATTAGCTTTAAACCAAGAGAGGGGGAAAAAAAAAAGAAAAAAAAGGCTGGTTGCTAATGTATAAATACTATTCCACCCAAGAAGGGAGGTACAGAGGCTTCCACAGTGTGTGCCTCAGAATGTCTGCACTGAGAATTTTAAACTGAACGGTCTCCAAGATTTCTGTCTAATGCTACTCACACATTAAATTCACGGAACAAAAGAACGGCATCACATACGACTCTTCGCACTAAAGAACTACAAGTGCTGTTATTCCAAAAGAAAAAGGAAAACCATCCATCAGAGTTTGTAGAAATTATAAATGATAGATGTGTATTGAGAATCACGGGTACCAATGCGATATTGTTGCTGGATGGTTTAATCATCAAGGGAGTTGTGAAATCCATCAATGCGCCTCAGACTGGCTAGAATTTTCTCTATTTTATACCATTCCAAAAGCTATACTGTTCACATCCCAAATGGAAACTATGTGGCAAACTAGGAAAAAACTTTACTATGTTGATTCTGGGAATTTTAATGCACGCTTTCACAGCGATGCTAATACTAGATCCCCCAAAACACGCATCAATAAAGGTCTATTTTCTAAATCGTGTTATGTTTGGTTTCCAGTGTATGCCTTGAAAACAAATTTATCAGCTGTAAAAAAACAGAACATCATCTTTGTTCCTAGTGACTGGAGTCTGGTGCTTTGGTTTTCAATATTGATTATAGGATATTTCCCATGTTTTGTATGGAAGTAGAACAAAAACAACTCCAAAACATTAAATGTGTTGTAGCACATGCTCAAACAGATGCCAGAGCATGTGTATACACACAGATCTCAACGCCCTTTTTATCATCTATAAAAATTATTTGTAAGTACTACAGGGAGGCTGGATTAAAATGATCTCTAAGGTCCCTTCCAGCCTAGGCTAGTCGATGATTCTACATATATTATCCCATATGGACAGTTTTTCCTAATTTCCTGTCACTTTCCAGACTGGTTATTCTTTCCTATAGTAAACCACTGCCCATAATAGTAATTACACTTTTCCAGAACGGGAGCAGAAAAGCTTTAGAGTATTTAAGCTACCAGTAATTTAAAGTCACGCAGATGGAGACATTACCAAGCACTACTGCATTAAATAAAGCTTTCAGGTGGTACTTGTTACAAAGGTAAGGCAAAAACTTACGGCAAACCGCACAACTCAGAGGAAAAAAAGAAACGTTTGCAGGAGCTACAGTCACGGTACCACAATAACCCACGCTCCCAGTGTTGGGGTCATAATCACAGCGCCCGAGGCTTCTCTCTGTCACACTAGTTTACGTCTGCCAGACTGTCACAAGTCCGTGCTTTCAGTGTGTAATTGCATCAGCAAGTGCAATACTCACTTCTTACCCTGTGGTGACATTTTTATTTATGTATTTAAAACAGGTTCTTCCACAGTTACTCAACGCTGCAGAGGTGAGGCTCTCCTGATGCCTAAAAGCATCGCAGTGAAGGATTCAGGCATAACACGCTGCACTGCTTCCATCGCAGCAAGGCAGCAGACGTGATCTCTCGCGCTTGTTTCCACTTTATCAGGCAATCAGTTTACCAAGCATTTTTTAAAATATAATTTCAGAATTTTTCATCTTATGCTAAAAGCCTCATTTAGTCCTGAGTCTTTACGAGTAGGCTTTTTCAACCAGGAAGTTAAATCTGTCTCACTGTAGTCTCCAACAGGTTCCCCCACTCTGCCAAAGCATGGATGAAAGTTAATCAGAGACGTCTGATTAACTCTTCTTTCAGCTCTTTCATTGGCTTGTACCACCAAAGTGCAGCAAACCCTGACAGTTGCTTCATGGGCACTAGACAAATGTTTAACATGTTACATGAGAAAAGGTTAAGTACAAACACAGCTAATAATCTGGGCTCTTTGGGGGTAGTGTCATAACGGAATAAATCTGACAGCACCTCATTGTAAAGGGCAAGAATTTATTATTGTCCAGGTTAAACGCTGTGCTCTTATCCTTTCTGTGGCTAGAATATAAGAAAGGCTCTTTGTGTGCTGAAACAAACACTAAAGTGCCAACATACACAAAATGTATAAGGTGTCGGGGGATTATTCTTCAGCAAATAGTTTAACTTACTTTGGCTTCAGTCTCTCCCCTGTGAAGTGTATACAAATGATGGACGGCACTTTGTGATGATGACCAAGGATGTGTCAGTATTTGAAAAACATGGAAATCATGGCCTAATGTGTCAGTAGTGACCAGCAACATCCCTGGGTAAAAAAAAGAAAAAGAAAAAAGAAACACAAAAGCACAAGAGATTAATCACTGCAAAAGAAGACTTAAGAACGTCTACCTAAAAAAGCCAGCGTGGCTTACATTTTGCTTTCTGGACACAAAAGAAAACAGTTGCAGAAAATTACTGAACAGAAAGGGATTCACTTCCTAAAAATTAATCAGAACATCAACCAAAATCACATTAACAGTATTACACCGTCAGTATTACAGCACAAATCTGTAAAAGCCAACTGAAAAATCTGGGAATATTCTAACTAAGGTTGAGAACTCGTGTGACCACTATGAAGCATTGAAGTGATTAATGTTAGAGCAAAACCCCAAAATGCTCTTCACTGGGAAAGAGCCAGTATAAAAAGATTGATGTTGCCACAACAATAATTTTTGGGAGAGATATTCTCAAAACCCAGCCAAAACAACCCAATCCTGAAGAAGCATCTTTCTTATAAATGTGTATAAGAGAAACTGCCTGATTTATTGCTTGATAGGCAGCAAATCAGAGTTGAGAGCTTTTAAGTGAAATATTAAATTAGGTACTAACTTCATTGAAAATAGGTCACTGATGGATCTACTGAAATTATTAAATTAGAAGATCAGCAGAATTACATGTGCTATTTACTTTTTTCTCCCAAGATGTGTCAGTCCCTAACCCAGTCTTTAAACACTTACAAACATATTTGAAGTCAGTTTGGCATCAAAATTCATATTTTTATACCAAAAAGTAAATACTTCTGTACATTTAAGAAAAGTATGGCATCATGGCAGAATTTAGGACTACAGAAAATAAACTTCACATTCACCTTTCTCTATACAAATATCCATATTACCACACTTAGCAAGGAAATTTGAGAAGTTTTCATCCAAGGTAATCCTCCACCATTTAATTAAGATCAGTTTAACTTAGCAGCTTAATAGCTGAAGTGCCTTCTAAATAATTTTCACAGTACCCATGCATTAAAGACAATCAGCTCTGTTGTGTTGATTCTCTGCATAAAGCACAAGTGAAATCTTTTATCCTTCAGGAAGAGAACTTAGGTCTCCGCATTTTTACACAATGTCCATTCAAAGGATAAATGATTATCTTATTTCTATCATAAAAACGCTTGCTCTCACAGCCTATTTACACACGATTCAGCTTTCCCTCCTCTGCTCACCGCTGCTAATCATGCACACACAAGTCTGAAAGCTCTCACTTTGAAAATTTTAGAATTAAACTGGGGGGGGAAAAGTCCTTTTGTGTACTGAGCAGCGTAAAGTTTAATCAACTTTTTGATTGAAGCACCGTTCCAACATCTCTGGATGGATATCCTGAGAGTCCTCCCTCCACGGCAGTCCTGGAATCCCCCTTCCCGTAAGCCCAAATAGAAAAATTTCAGCAGCCAAAGTCTTGGCCTTCTGGGCATGGTGTCACTGCCCGGCACCTCCCCTCCTCCTTCGAGGCCGAAGCAGCTCTGTGAGCACACGTGGCGGCCCTGAAACCTCCAAAGAGGCTCACGCAGCATCGTCACAGAATTCCTGTGAGCACCAACAGGCGGATGCCTCGCTTTCTCCTCACTGCAGCTCGCACAAACTAACGATCAGGAAGGTAAACAAATCCTTCCAAGGTTTCGAGGCCCACCAGTAGGAAGGTACAAAATTGAATAGCAACGCAATTGCGTTTAGAGACAAAATTGCCCACAAATTCCCGTCTCAGCTTGACCACGGGCGGTGGCAGGGCTTGGCCAGAGCGCGAGGCCACCCACCCTGCACACATCCATTTCCTCGAAATCCCACCAATGCAAAATCTTACATCTGACCTCAGCAAGATTCCCTCCAGTAGACATACTTTTACCGTTACAGGCTGTTACTCCGATCCCGAGTGTTAGAAATGAAAGAGAGTTTGTTATGGAGCTCAGAAATCCGTGAGTGCATTTGGGTATTACATTTGGGCGGTAAGGCATGCGAGCTGAGGTTGGTCTGGATGTTAATGTTGGCTTAACTGGCAATTTCCTTGATTTGTAGTGACTGTGTTGATAGGAAATACAGCTACAGTTGCTCAAGTGCAAGCCAGCCAAGTCTTTAGTGTGGGATTATGCACACCATTTGCATTAATTCTGTTCTGAAACATCACAGAATACACTTCCCTTCTAGTGAAGTGTGCGGTCCTCAATAATATATAGCACTTCCAGGGGAGAAACCTGGAAGCAAGTAGGGGTTTGTGTGCTAGAGTTAGGCTGCCGCTATTACTGGAGTAAGCATATTCCAAAAGATCTAATTTAACACAGTAAGGATTTATTTTCTATATTCCCATGTTTGCCTCTCCTCATGCATTAGATAGCGTTATATAGAAGCCGAGTGTGCGTCTAGTCTTTTTGAGTTTTCTCTTATTCCAGATGGAAAGGACTTTTGGAGAAGGAGAAGCTGGAAGAGTTGAATATAGAAGGCTTCTCTCAGCAGTGAACAGACGGTCTCAGCAAACCTAGATGTTATTTTACTTCCCCCAAAGTGCTAGAAGTGTTTTATAAATACAAACGCAGAGCTGAGTGCGCCCAGCGATCTGAGCACAGCATTCTTCACGTGTATCCCATCACATGGCACAGCGCAATGAAGATCGTAAAAAAAAAACTTCCAACGAGCCAAAAATCTGTCTGGAAGCTGGAGACAGAAAGCTGCGTAATAATCGTGAGCCAGTGAAAACACAGGAATTACCATACTGTGTTATCTATCAAATCTATGGGTTGTTTAGCTAACCGGTATCTCGTTTCCAACATTGGTGAAAAACGCCGGTGTCTGTGGACGGTGCGATAAACTCCGCAACACACAGACATGATACAATTTCACCCTTCTCCTCACCAAGATTTTATTTTTTTTTCTTTCCAAGTCTGTAATCTCTGTTTAACCCGAGCAGGGCATTGCTGGAGACCTCAGTTGGGTCCATCCGTGACAGAGCGCATCACGCAAATCCACAGAGCGTTTGATGTTACCTGGTTGTTCTTTTGGTGGAGCACACGGGGACGGAACTAAGGCAGCCGTGCAATGTGCCTGTCTCTGCAGCTCTGATCAGTTCCAGATGATGCACGGAGTTCTTGGGTCCACATTAAAGTGCACTGCCTTCAGGTTTTGGGGGTTTGGGGGGTTTTTTGGGGGGGATCGGGTTAGTCATCAGTTAATTTTTTTTTTCTGGTTTTGCTAACTTGAAGGAATACAGAGGTGAAAGATAAGACATCTGTGAGTGGAAAGGAATCAACTTAAAACCAGAAAGATGGGTGGTATCTGATCTGGCCGTTTTGCATAGCTAACCTACAGTCCTGCTGCCTGTCACCGTTTGGAATAAATGCATTTTATTAGATAAAAACCGAGGGAAAACAGGCCCTTTGCTTATATTAGCGCCTATTTTTCAGTAAATTAAAGGAGGACCTTTCATACTCACATTTGCATTTGAAATGCAAACACATACTTGCAGAACTTGTATCAACACAGAAGTCCCAAGCACAACACCACAGATGTGAAAGAATGTGTATTTATAAAACAGCGCTTTTAAATATCTTTCTTACTACTGTTATTCGAACAATAAATCAGGGATGTTTTACAACGTCTGACTCAGGTTTTGGTGCGGTATTTTCCAGCTCTCATTTCTTCACGCTGAACAACGCTGGGTTTCAATTATTACAGCTCAGCCATTTCGTTTCTCTCTCCATCTCCCCGGCAGAAATCCCTCCCCAGCAGAGAAACCTGAACTCCAATCTCGGTCATTATCTCACTTTCACTTTGAAGCACAGGAAACATCAACTCGCCTTTTGAAAAGGCCTTGGGACGCTCTACCCTCCTCAAAAAAAAAGTTGTTTAGATGGAAATATTGGTTAAAGTTGTCACAAGTTCAGTCCAAAATGTTTTCTCTTGTGATGTACTTGATGTACAAATCATCACAGATGAAAAGTGAATAATTCTCAAGGATTTCCTGCTTATTTTTCAAACTGGCATTAATCCCTGTTTAACAGATAACATCTGAAATCAATTGAAAGCCTTGCATACACAGAACTCAGTGGAAATTTATGTGTAAAGCAGATATTACTTAGTATGCATCACTGCAAAAAAAAAATCTGATTTTGCTTATCCATAATAGGAGGGGTGCAGCTAGGTTAAATTAATGATTGTTTTACTGTGTGGTTATTCAAGTCCACAGAGATGATTAAAATTCAGTTTACAAGGAACAGATATCCTAGACGGAAAAACAAAACGAGACACCACCAAAGCCTTGTTTTACCTGACAGATACACTTGTCCTAACATACAGCTCCCGACTTTTCACACGTTCTGTTTGGGCAACAGTGAGCTCCTTTCAGGACAGAACCATTAAAAAAACACCGAGAATATATGCATAAAAGGAAAAACGAGTACAGATGTAGACTGTGGGTTAAGAGCTATTTATGCAGTATCAGAAGACTAAACCAGACTCTGGCCTGGCCATAAACTAAAAAAGCCCACGCCCTAAATGAGGTGCCAAGCCACAAAAAGCATTTGCGTCAACTGGGAATACAAGGAAAAGAAGGACTTCTAATTATAGGGCCTGGAAGCGGAAGCCCCGAGCGATTAGGAGTTGAGGCGCTGCTGTATGTTTATCTGGGAGCTTCCTCTCGCTCGCTCGCAGCCCGCGTTTGATAGATGAGGCTTGGCCGAAAGGCTGGGATTGAAGTTGCTGATGGTACAGAGAGTTCTCCGCGAGCCGGAGGAGACCGAGGCTGAATACTAGGGCTTCTGTGGCCTTGTAGGAACATAACTCTTTTCAGCTAGGCGTCAGCTGGTTAGCCCGAACGGCCAAATTAGAGAGCAGCAAATCTCGGTTGGGTACTCGCTATAAAATCGAGGAAACTTGAGCAGCCGAAGCATCTCCACCACATCCTATTTATAACACCTCCCTAATTGCACAGTCGTTTGTTAGACGCATACAAATGAGGTACACACAATTTCACCTTGGGCTTCGGTTTCACAAGTAACTTGACTTTAAATAACGCCATCTTTCAGAGGCGCAGCGGATTTTTTCCGCCCTCCAAAACAATGTCATTCTGTAATTACACACAGAAGAACTCAACACATTCAAGCTGCGTTGGACTGGCTTTAAAAACGCCGAGGGCACGATGTTTGGAAAGCAGGCATACATCTGCACGGAGGAAACACACATTCATGGATGTCCTTTGTTCAGGAATGCAGCTCTTGCATTTCCACGCACGCAGAGCCACAGAGAAACCCGCGCAGGCGCTGCGCAAACACGTCCTTCACACCAGCAGCGACTGAGCGACTCACGTTGGTTTTTAAAGTTGAGCACAGATGCCCCGCAACGTTAACACCGTAGGTTTTCAAGCGACGTGCTGACCTACAGCTGCTCCAGAGCGAGTCCCTGCGTGTTTCACTCAGCGTTCCCATCTCCCGCCCGCTCGCTTGTGCAGATTTCCCTTCCCCGGGCACAAGCAGTCCCGTACGGATCTTGTTAAGGTGTGATGAAGTTTATATGGTCCATGGTTTTACAAAACGTATGACCTGACCTGTGAAGAGCAGCTTTATTTACATGCACTTAACTCCTCTCTGAGGCTGATGCTCACCAAAATACAGACAAATATTAGTGCTGCTCAGCCCATGTATACTTCCCAGTGTAACACATACGCCACAGTTACAAAATTTGGCCTTGGAAGAACTTAACTAAACAAGGAAAATTTGATTTTAACAAAATTCACCACAGAATAAACACGAGTACATAAAGACATCCAAAATATTGAAAAATAAATTAAAAAACCCCCACCCAGGTAGTCAAAAGAGAAGGAAAAATAAAGAATGGTGAATAAATAATTAGCTATGGCTGTACTCTGGAGATCTCTATACACTGCATCACACTTGGGACAATTACTTATTTAATCTGAATATTTGGAACTCAGGGTGGATGTACGGCAACTGTCAGACATTTACCATGTCCAACAGATGGCTCAGGGGTGTGCTTTAAATCCTAAAAAGCTATTCACCCATTTCAAACACCAACTGGCTACAGCTGATGGGCCAATAACTACTAAAACTTGATCGGGATGGGTTTCTCCCTCCCCAACCTCAAGGGCGCACATTTTTACTGCCGAGACGTATTATCTTGTTTTTCTCTTTTTGGAATAACAATCAGGTGAATGTGCCAGAGAGAGGGCAAAATCGATTTCCATCGATGTCAACCTGGCCCATCTCCATAAGGAGACAATTTGTTTGTTGTCAGCCACAGCGTACTTGGGGTTAAAACAGACCAGACTTTCTTCTCCCTGTAAAGTTCTCTTATTTACACTTCTGCTGCTAAAAAATTTCCACCGCTGACACTCACCCCTCACAAACAAACCGTAACGCAAGGCCAGCAAGCTCTAGATCGTGAATTATTTCGCACCTTCTGGTCCAGCACATGGGATAGAGACAAAATCTTGGTAATTGCAACTCATCACATACGGTGCCATTACGTTAATTTTAATACATTTGTCTTCACAGGCAAAATAAACAAAAAAAACCACAAAGAATTATTCTGTCATTAAGCAACTACAGCTCATTTTGCTCTAGATGACAGGTCCAGGGAGGTGATGTTCCAGAAGGAGATTGATCTTGCAAACTTGAGAAGAAAGTTGCAGGCACTACCCAAGTCCAAGCACAGAGAAGGCTGCAGCGACACCAGGACTGCAATAAATCAGTTTATACAGTACTTGCCACTGTAAAAGAGATCTCCAAACCTTAACTAATCTACATGCTTAATGAAAGACTGATCGTATATACCTCAGGTAGGAAAAACTAAAATAAAACAACTGTTAGTCTGTGAAATACTCTCAACACTTCCCAACAAGCAAATACGATGTTTTTTCTGCCCACTTGCTCTGATCAATGGGAGAGACTTCTGCAGAGACATTCCAATTTAAATCTCTTTAACTATTAACTCGAGGCCACCATCACATTTCAATATAGAACATTTAAATAATCAGAGGAATTTCAGGTCTGTTTAAGGTGCAGTCAGGCATCCAAAGGGGTATACAGTTTAATCTGTTTTACTGCTGGTCCAACATTAATTTTCTCGTTATTAATGGATGGAAAAGCTCTTTTGTAGCCAAAGAAGCGTAATTATTTAAAATTTTAGATGTGTTGCACTTCACAGCTCTCAGCTGCTAAGCAGGCAGGAGCAACACTTCTGGAAAGCAGATCATTTATTTACCACATTGAAAAGGAAAACCCCAGATATTTATGAAAGAGCACCATTTTTTAACTATTTGCTAATTATTTTATTTGAAAAGTTTCTCTCTTTGACTTTAAAGTTACCATAATTAAAGAACAACAAAATCGAAGTACAGAAGTGAACTGAATTTGACATGTCACTTCCAGCTTTCGGCAACGGATTAAGAATCAGGGATCCTATGCAATCCCATTGTCTGGCACTGAGTCACTGCATGACCTTGAGTGACAGCTTCTCAGTCCTTCAGTGGTCCTAAACTTAGTTTTCAACCCCTAATGTTAAAAGTTTGAAGGTCCTACAGTTCAATGTACCCTTCTTTTTAACCTGTCCTCTTCTAATAAACTGAAGTCGTACCCATAGCTTTGATTTCTGCCGTTCTTTTCTACACTGGTTGCAAAATACTCCTCGATCCCCTCTCCGTTGCAGTGCTGGAATTACGCCACCATTCATTCAGTCACTGGCTTGAAAAGTCTCCCTCTTCTTGTTCACGAGATCTCCCTTCCTGCCCTCTTTACCTATTTTTTTTGAATCTTTACCACCTTGCCCGTAACACTGTAATACTCAAGTCCTACAGCTTTCCTGCCTTAGGTAGAAGCTATCTTGGTCCAAGAATACATCCCATTCCGGACTTGCAAGGTAGCTGCGTGAATTTTTGCTCCGCAAATATATGTGAAGCAGCACGTACATATGTTTATTAAAATGTACTCCCCCATCCCGCCAATTCAAATGTCATTGCTACTGCCAAACTGAAGGTGTACTTAGCTACAGTTGCAGTAACGTTCTACTTAATTACTGTATTTTCAGTTGGGTTTTAAAGGCTTATGCTGAAAAATATTGTGTCTGTTGCTCCATGTAAAATGGCAAGAAGCTGTGTCAGAATCCGGTAGCTGGCAAACACTTCTATGGCTACATTTAAGACGTGTAGAGAAAAGCCTTTATTGAAAAACGTGGTCCCAAGAGTAGCCCACCGCTATGCTTTTGTAACAAAATGTCCTTTTCAGAGGCTGTAAGTCTAGTTACTTGCCTTAACAAATTGGCAATTGAAGTACAACCTCTAAAAAATTCAAATACAGGGTAATTCTCATCTTTCCTGGCTACCCACAGCCACCTACTGGGTTTTTTGTAGATGCAGTTCTTGGCAGCGAAGTCTTCCCTCCCCAGCCTCAGAAATGAGGCACAAACCTTACAGAAACAGGAATAAGTAAGATTTAAACAGACTTCTAAAAGATGTGCAAACTCTCACCCTTAACCCGATTCCCGACGCAAACACAAGTAATGGATAAACCTGCCTGCGTGGCCCCCGTAACAATGGTAAGAGTGAAGAAATGACAGTCAGCTGTGGCTAGTGCTATAGTCCAGGTCCAGACTGCCTAGTCCCAGCCCGACAGGGAAACTAAATATCTGGAACTGGGAGGTCTTAGTCACATGTTACTGACTTGTACCAGCTCCTTGGGAAATCTTGGCAGGACCGATGTTAAAGCCCCACATGGAGAACGGGATGGCCAGCTCAGGTTCTGCCAGTGAGCACCTTGAAAAAGAGGAACAAGGCCCTAAGGACAATTTCCCGTTCTGCCTGCTGCAGGAGCTCAGCCTGACTTCCAAAACGATTCCCTACATTTGCGTAACTTGAGGCTTCTCTACAAGGTGGAACTGCAGAGGAATCATAGAATCATAGAATGGCCTAGGCTGGAAGGGACCTTAGAGATCATCTCGTCCAACCTCCCTGTTTTGGGCAGGGATGCCACCTCTCGACTAGACCTGGCAACCCATGGGGACTGAGTGGGAAGAGCAGCACTGCAGCTCACGGTGGAGACAGACAGATGTTCTGGCATCCTCCAAAACCAAACTCAGTATTTCAGTATCGAGACTCTCAGATTTAGTGAACTTATCTAAAAGTCGGGGCCAGTTTCTCTACACTCTATCTAGAAATTGTGAAAATTACTTATATGTGTGTTTTCACGTCCCACTTATTCCAACATCTGCATCCTTAAGACCTTGTGACCAAAGAGCATTGCAGTGATCAGCTTGCAAACTATCCTTCTGTGTAAAGGTTAAAAACAACAGATAAGTATGTGGAGGTCTCATTTGTATGGTTTATCATCGGCAAAGGATAGCCTGGTTCTGTTTCTCAGGATAAGCCAGAAGTTGTTCTTTCCTTGTGTAAGACTATCCCCATTCAACAGCACAGAATAATACATAAAATCAAAGGAAATACAGCCACGTGATTAATCGCCACAGCGAACGGTGCCAGCTTTAAGAACAAAAATTAACTGTCTCGGATTTCTATAAGGGCTGCGAAGTGAGTATCTCAGCAACCTGGCAGAAACACAGCACACTGCCTGGAAAAACGCTACCAGAGTTCAACTGGAGGCGGGGGATTTTACTTCAGAGACCGAGGTTATTCACCCTAACACCCACTTACAGAACTGCTGCACGAATCCAGCAGCCAGAAAGCGTGGAGGTTTCTCAGTTCCAGAAAGCACCGCCACTGACTCCACCACACCTCCAGCCGAGACAGCTTCCGCCACCGAAACGCATCCGTCGGCTGCAACGGGCAACAATCAGCACTTTGCCGAGTTCTCGTCGGAAATCCTCCCTCTGCAGCGCCACACACGGCGCGTACAACACAAGCAGGCTGTAATTTCCCTCCTTCTGACGAAGTCGGCGTCGTGAAAAGAAAAAGAGAAAGCATCGCACGCAGAGCACGCGCTGCCTCGTGCACCCCGGCAGCAGCCGTCGCCACTGCGATCGCTGTTAAAATGGGATCCTGCTCGGCAGGGAAAGCGAGGGATATAAAACGTTCCTCCCTCTGCAGCTAGGGAGGATCTAGCCCTTCCTCCCCTCTACAGGGAGAGGAGAAAGAAACTTATTGACCCACACACTAGATAATGAACAGACTATCCATTAACTAGTGAATTGCATGGAATGAAATTATATTAGAGACAATAAAACGAATGTGACTTTAAAGCGTTCATTAGAACTGTCACCGACCATCTAAAATCTAACCCATAAGCCTCAGCTATCACTTATGTACCATACAAAAAGCTTGCCCAAACCCCACGGTTAGTCTGCGCAATGACCAATATTTTGACGTACAATAAATTTGGATTTAATTGGAATACCTACAATTGCTTATAAAAACTTTTCAATAAAAAATTGAGTGTTGGAGAACATGTAGGTGTCAGTGACAAAACCCTCCTCAACTAGAAAGCGCTTTCTTAGGCAACACACAGAAGTTTTGCAATCACAAAATACCTGACTGTATCAGTATCTTCATCATATTTATTGAAATCAAAATCTCAAACATGGGAAGTAAAAATTGTGATTTATTAGTCACGCCTTGATACACAATTCAACTTCCCTTTCTCTTTCAGTATCTCTAGAAAAGGGCAGTCGTTGGGTAAAACACACATTTATATGTTGTGTTAACTCTAGTCCAACCAATAACACGAGTTAACCTAAAAAAGAGTATTCATCCTTATGCTTCATATTTCTATAAATCCTAGAAAATCCCCATTTTATGACTCTAAACCATATTTAATAAACAGAATACATGTGTCAGCTGCAACACTGGCTCCAAATACTGAGAAATTAAGTTTGTTTTCCAGCTAATCTCCTCCAAAACTCTGTCCAACATGAGCCACATTTTGGAGACAAAAGATACCGCTCCAGGCAACACATTTTTGCCTTTAAAAATAACAATAAAGGTACAGACAATTAAAAAAAAAGGGAGGTGGTTATTTCCAGGAATGTTGGTAACATTTGCCGAAGCAAGGTGAGCAGCTGGACTGGATTCCAAGGCTGCACCGTGTTTCCTGGCACACTTAACAGCCCAGTGGCATTTAAAGTCTTCGTATTAGGAGGAAGGTGAAGAAGGTGAAGAAATCCTGTAATTTCTGTCACCTGTATTAAATCTTTGATCGGTGCAACTTTCAAAGTCCAAATAATCTACCTTCTCTGAAATGTCGATACATTAAAAATATTCCACATTTAAATAAAAAAAAGTCTAAAAAAAATTACACTTTTAGCTTCTCTCTTCATAAAACTTCATTCAGCTTGGCATGCCTATAAAGTTTTCTGTTTTCCTAGAGGGTGGAAGGGAAACCTACAGTTTATCATTAAATTTGGCTAATAGAAATGGTAAATATAAGGTCAAACCCTATCTGTCTGGAACTGATTTTTCAAACACTGATCTTATTTCCTTCCTTACGGATTCTATTCTTTTTGTATTATCTATGGCTATAGAGAATTTGCACAAGTGTGGACAACAATGTATTTAGCAACTAATATTCAACTTCAGCACAAATAAAACGTCTATAACTTGCTTTTAAAAGAGTAGGGGAGTAAACACAACTGACTAAAATACAACTACAGCCCCACAGACTCTAAAATTCCTCTTAAAAGCACGGATAACAATTTCTAGAGTACGAATAGATGTGTATAATTTCCAGACAAGTTGGTTTTAATTATCACAGTTCATAAAGGCCTTTTATACCTCAGATCTGTCAAAATGAAGAGAGGAATTCTCTTCGTTTTCCCCGCGTTAAAACCCATAAAAGGACCCCCCCTTCTGGCCCCCTAAATAAGATCCTTTAAGCACGTCCAGTTTGCTGCGAGAACCAAAAAAGCAGATTCCACGATGCTTATCGTCTGCATGATTTACAGACGCTCCCCTTGGCAAAGTCTGGCGGATCGCGAGCGCGCTCGGCGTCCACGGGGACCACCTCGCAGCACCCATCGCAGCGCCGGGCCGCGCCAGCATCATAAATGCTGCCATTAAAATATTTGTTTTAATTCTGACCTCAGAGTCACAGCTAATAAACAAGAAAGGCAATGAGAAATTGAAAAACAAACCAAATGCAGCTGTTGGACTGGCCGTTTCACAACTGTGTTTAACTGCATCCTTTAATTTCACGTCTATGAATAGAAGCCATACACCACGGCTCGCATGCCAGCGAGTCAGCCAAGCAGCGTTTGCTTTGGAGTTCAGTTTGCAGCGTTATTCCATCATGTAAATTTTACTGTCTTTTTAATTTTTCCTTCGAGATGCGGTCTGCAAACAACAGCTAACTATTCGCTGGTGGTTTCTCATTAGAACTCGCACCAGTGCTGGAGAGCGTTTGCGTAATTTTTCCATAATCTTCCTCACACGCAACAGATTATTTTTTTTTTCCTGCATGTATAGTTTGTATGTGTGGCGGTCCAGAGCCTGTTTAAATACATCCAGGGAGCAAAAGATAAACTTTTTAGAAACTGTGCACTTAGCAGCTATTTCGAAATGCAGCACAAAAATTTTAGAAAGAACTAGGTACAGAGGAGTAAAACATAAAGCTGATGCTCTTCTCCGGATTTCACAAAACTTGCATATGTTTTAAAAAAACCTATCGTTTCTTTAACATGTCTTTATAACAACCAATGAAAATACCTTTCCCAAATGCACAGGACTACATATACTAATTAAATACGGAATCAGAAGCCTGAACATTCTTTAAAGGAATCCATTTCGAAAAGGGGAAAAAGAGGCCACATGCTTTTAAAATTGTAGATACAAATAAAGAATTGGATGATTAAAAATCAGGGTGGTAAGCAAGCCAGAATTTCCAATTTATTTTGGAATACATTCCTTGAGCATGGAGGAAAATCTATATAATTGTATTCTGCAAACACATCTGGCACATTGGTGTGCTTTTCAAATATGCAACATCCTCTCCTTCTCAGTTTTCAGGTTTGGTATGTGAAAAGATAAGAAATAGCACCTCACAGCCCTCCAAAGCTAAACACTTTGTTTCCTTGGGGAGAGGACATGTATTCATTATTTAAAATAAAAATAATCACAGAATGTCAGGGGTTGGAAGGGACCTCAAACGATCATCTAGTCCAGCCCCCTGCCAGAGCAGGATCACCTGCAGTCGATCCCAGGGTTTGAATGTCTCCAGAGCAGGAGACTCCACACCCTCCCTGGGCAGCCTGGGCCAGGGCTCTGGCACCCTCACAGTGAAAAAGTTTTTTCTAATATTTTTGTGGAACCTCCTGCGTTCCAGCTTGTACCCATTGCCCCTTGTCCTGACATTGGACGTCGATGAAAAGAGCCGGGTTCCGTCCTCCCGACACTCCCCTTTGACGTATTTACAAACATTTATGAAAAAAAAATCAATAGCAATTTCTTTTAAAAACGTGGATACTCAACTTTCAAATAATATATACATATATATGCACACACCCTTAGAACTTTATCTTGAAATGTGTCTTAAAAAAAAAAAAAAGCAAAAGCAGACCTATTGCCTCCCAAATCCCAGGGAAGTCTCGGTTCTTGGTACCACCTCAATTCAGGGCATTTGCATCCACAGCTTTGCTCGAGTCCCAAGCCCTCACACGGAAGTAAAGCAGTGACTGCTCTGGGCCAATATTGAAAGGAAGAGCAATAAACCGAAGCGTCTGACTGAAGCCGTGCGCAGAATTTCTGCCGGGGCTCGTGCCAGAGGTCTGCACTGCCTTTCAGAGCAGCGCCCGGCAATCATCTCTGCCACTGCCGTGGGAGGGGGAACAGAGTGAATTAGTTTTAATGGACTACGGCTGACATCAGAACTGGTGAGGTTTTCTCCTCCTTCCTAAATCACGGCGTCTAATAATACAACATAATGAAAAAGGAGGATGTTTGCACGGTTCCTTCAGTCTCCAGTCTAGACACTCTCCAGTTTAGACCAATCCAGTTTACCAGTGAGCAGCTGATTCTAATTGGTAACGTTTAATCCTTCCCCTTCCCTCGCCCCATTTCAGACCTTGCATACACTTACAATCCCTGGCAGACTATAATCAACATGTTAAAAGTTTGGAGGTTTTTCTGTAAACATCTTAATTTAAGCAACCCCCTATGGTGTATTCCTTCCTTCTGCGAACTTCCAGAATTTAGGCCAGGGCACCTTCATCCAGAGTTTACACAATATAAACTCTTGTCAATTAACATTACGTAGCAGACAGGGTTATTCTGCAATACTACAATGACTATGACATTCTGCAAGCAGCTGGTGCCTGGAGGTTTTATTTTATATATATATACACACACACACACACACATATAAATTACATACATGTTAAAAGTTTAAAGCCTCCTAACGGCAAATTCCTGCATATCATTGCACTGACAGAAAAATGCCTTAATAACCAAGAAAATATTTACCAGAATTTTTTATCCTGGCTACATTTTAATTAAGGTAAAAATTCAACTGTAAAAATTACAGACTTTAGTGTCAGCTGCTGGTTAACATTATATAACAGAAAATTGTTACTGGTTCTACAATTGTTACTGCTTGTGCCTAACTGACATTTCTAAATACCTGATATTTATATAGCATGGAAATGGCCAAATCACCGTGCCAAGACGTGGTGGAAGGGTATGTCGTCCCGTAAACCACAGCAACAGAGCACTCACGTTCATCAAAACAAGGAAATGATGCCGGTGCCGTTATCTGAAATTCAGCGCAGCTGACAGCTTCCCAGGTTATTTTTGGGTGGCCAAGGTGTATTGACCACAATCCTATAAAGACAGGTCTTGTTCTCAGACACAATCTAAAGGTATCCACGTATCTTTTAGGAAAAAAATAGAACCAGGAAAAATAAGACGCTCAGGTTTGTGAGCGTATCGACACAGATGCAGTCTGAAAAATCCATCTCGATTAGTTAACGTGAACTAGGGAACAGCACTAGTTTTGTCTGGACACTGTCTGCAGTAAACTGGCCTTCAGTTCATCCAAAACTGAATATTCAAGCGAACATAAATCAAGCCAATGCTAATGCTAAGTAAAAACATCCACACAAAAGCTTAATGTGATTTTCATTTAATAAGTGAATTAAAGTAACTGTTCTTAGAGTCTCTTTGTAAGTACGAGCCTCTAGTTTCCACTGCACCACTGCACACGTTTAGAAAGTCCCCGGTCTATTAATATCACTTCCCTTCCTTGTATTATTTATTCTCATCTTGACAAGTTTTAATAAAAGGCTTCAGGTTTCCCTGAAAGTTAGAAGCCGCGTTCCTCTGGTTCAGAAACGCCCGAGCGGACATGGCGCTCCTCCCCGCCTGCAGCAGCTGCTCCGCACGGACCATCGCGCGGGCGTCCAAATACCACTGAGATAGCCTCACAACGCACCTCCCTGCCCTCGCCAGGGTCTCCGCACACCTAAGAGACGTGAATTGCTTCTCTGCCATGGATCCCCCTCGATTAGGTTGAAGAAACATTATTATTCTCCCAAGTAAGTAGGAATCTAAAGACGTCCAGCAACTGCCATTCCCAAAGCCAGTGAAGGGCCCGTCGGGCACAGCTCCCCGGGAATGCCCCGGGCTGCTCGGCCGTTCCCAAGCTCCAGGAATTATTATTCCAGGAGCCCGTTGCCGCTCATCACCTGCGCCGGGCCCTGCGGCTCCTTCCTCCACCCCGTGAGGATCCGCCGCCACATGTTGCGGTGCAAGCGTCGCTTCAAGGGAAGGGGTTGTGGTAAAAACAGAAATAAACACCACGTGTGCACGTTGCTTATGAAGCAAATACACTGCAAAATCAGATCCCTTTTCCCTGTTCATGCGCAGCATCTCTTCCCCGGTGCTTGGCAATGTGAAGTTATTACTGTAACGTTTATTTAATTTCTTCAGTGTCGGACTGATGTCTAAAAATCAAAACGCGAGGGCTTCAGGAGGAGGACTTTATCTTCGTGTAAGTCACAAAAGCAACCACTGGCACATAAAGCATTACATAAATCATGACTTCTGACATACAATAAAATTTATAGAAAAACTGTGCCAGTTTCCTATGGAAGAAAACGACACATGAAATAACTCATATTCTAGCAATTAAAAAAGAAAAAAACGAAAACCTGAACAGCACCAAGTCACCTGAACTTGAAACTTGGAATCGGATTTATGAAGCACACTTCCACAACCAGAACAGGAATGTTGTGGAGGAAGTGTGCCCACCGGCCAGAAGAAACACTGTCACCAGGGCTGACAACACCACTGGCAAAGAGAAAGGGTTTAAGGAGGCTCGCACCATCATTTCTGGTTTTACCACTAGAATAAGGACCCGGTTAGCGTTTCACGTCTGTTTTTCAAAGATTCAATCAGCAACAAATGGCCAAGGAGGACCAGTTCTTTTTCACTTTTATTGAACTACTACATATCTTGCCTATAAAAATGAAAAATGTGAAGCAGAGCGGCAATAACAATATAGGCAGGGACCTGGCTTTTAGAAATTCTACAGGACTAAGGGATTTTGTGGATGAGATGCCTGGCCACAAATTTTCAGCTGTAGTACAAACGGTTCCCTCCCCCAGAAAACGCCAGGAACCCATTCCCCACAGCGAACCATTCCAACCTATTTTTTTCAAAACCAAAATTTGATGTACACAGGAAAAAACACAGAGAAAACCGAAACCATGAGGAACTGCACTTTTCCTCCTTTATGTTTTTCTGGTGTTTTTTTTTCTTACTTGCTAATGTTAAACATGATTTGCTATATGGCTTAGACCGAGGCTTTTATAGTCTCCCTAAAACCAACTGACCCAGAAGTGAGCTTTCATTAACATAGGGGTCTGGAGGTACACAGAGACATCCCTTAAATTCATACCATCATAAAAATCATCTTAAAGAGACATTTAATTAATATCTATAAAGCATTCTAATCTAAGGAGGTGTATTTATTTCACTTAACTAGCATTGCTCATCTCCAGGCATTACCTTTCTATCAGAGTATGAAGCAAAATCACTGCTGTTCTGGAACTGGCATAGTTGATTCTCACTTAAATGCCGAAAGCTCCCCCAAAAAATTCTCTTAGGTATCAGATGAAAATTTGGCCAGATGAGAACACAGTTTTTCATGTCAAAGACTCACAATGTAAATGCTGTGAACCGCACACCACTGCTAAAGAGTTCTGACACAACAGATGGGATGTCAGAGTAAGACCAACTGGTCACTAAAATTGGAAACATAAGTGACAGACATGTAGTTTTATTCTTTGAAATGTGACTTCATCCTCAAAATCTTCATGGCATTTGCTACATTTTAGAAATTTAGGCAAGTGGGAGCTGTTGATTCACTGGCTGCTTCACTGACCACTACTGCCCCCCTCCTTTTTTCTCTCTCTGTTATAGAGTAGTAAACATGTTAATTGTCAAATTAATAAGATTTATTAACAGACAAGATCTGTAGTTTTCTCTGCTGCCCAAAGTTATCATTTATTCAGAAAGCGGAAAGAGAGGAGTAGGTACTTGTAAGGAGTTTCTTAGAAGTATTTTCAGACTGTATGTGATTTCACTCAGGAGAGAGGGTAGAATTCCAAACTCTTCATCAACAAAACATGCAATGGCAGGGTAAGTTGCTTAAAAAAAACCCCAGTGTCAGTAAGAGGATTCGATGTATTTCCCTATTTATGGCAGAATACAATTTAATACATCTGCTGATCCTCTGGATACCTGCGTACCAGAACATCTGGATACCTGGCTGGCAGGACAGCCAGCAGAAAAGAATTCCGTAGTACTTCTGCTAGATTGGGAATGGTGGACTGCATCATCTCACATAAGGAGCAGTTACACTGTGGTGTAAGTCTGACATTTCCCAAAAAGAAAAATTAACCAGTGTATGGCACGTTCAACACACAACGGAGCAGGTCAGAAGTCCTGGTAGCAGCAAGTAGGTATTTGCATGTATCACAACAGTATTTGCAATTCCTCCAGAGCACTGGGACACAGACCGATAGAATTTTATTGTCTTCAACTTGCTTACAATTATCACGTGAAAACAGTAAAAGAACTTACCACTCGGGTTAAAAGCCATGCAGCAAATGGGCTTCTCGTGTGCCGGGAAGTGGGCCACGATACCGTCACTATCCGAGTCCTCGCTGACAAGTACCTGCATGACATCAACAGAGACAAAGGAAGGTCAGGAATCAAAAACGCACCTAGGAGAAAATACCAACTTGTCGATACAGGAACTGTTTTCTAAGATATACACACTGGTACGAATTACAAATGTAACTGCACGTGAACTGAACACAATCAATCTTGTGTCAGAGAAAGTGTGTTTGCTTTCCGCAGTCTGCATCCTGCACAAAGTGCAGATGGACCTGAGGTACCTGGATTTTCCCAACGACACCAGAAATGCAAAGGACTGGGGAGGGTGTATGAAACAGCTGCACTGCGAAATACGCACTGCCGAGCATCTTCTTCATCTTCAAATTGCCTCAAGGAACATGACATTATATGGGCGAGGCTGGAAAGGACCTTAGAGATCATTTTAATCCAGCCTCACTGTATTACAAAGGGTTTTAATGCAAACATCTAAAAAAAAAAAAAAAAAAAAAAATCACACTGTTGCAAAATACCCGCTGCTGGTGAGCAAAAGAGCAATGAAAAGGTAGGAAAGAGTTTTCACAACAGAGAGAAACGAAGTGGGAAGGATCTGGACCGAGATGTGTGTTGCACAACATCTTCCACAGCAAGGCACAAAGGATGAGCTGTTGTGGTTTTTTAAAGAAAAGGCAATTTGAAGCTGACAAAGCTCCTCAGGCCAGTCCACGCTAAAGCCGACTGTGAGGACAAAGCAAAGGGCTTCCCAAAGGACACGTCTAATTGCGCGAAACAGAAGAGATTCTCTTAGATGGACAGAAGAGAAGCAGAAGATGTGTGGACAAAACATTTGCAAGAGCTGTAGTATTTTATTCCTTGGTTACACCATGGTAAAGACTAAATTAAGCAAAACAAAGAGAAAGATCTATCAGAGAACGACTCAAGAAAAGGGTTTCTGCGGGAAGCCAAAACCACCTTCTGAACCGAGACAGTGCAAAATTTCCCCTCTCGAGTTCAGAATAATTTGTCTGCTGCTTCCAAAATAATCTGAAAGGGTTTTAATACTTCCTATTCCTACCAGATATCAGAATAATGTGAAGATATTTTTATGCTTCAAAAAGAGAAATCATCTTTAAATGCTTAAAGAAGTCACGTAACATGGACGAAGAGCCCTGCGCCTGACTGACTTGCAACGTTCCGATGACTTGGCACTGTCACACAAGCACAATTATGGTTTTGCTTTCCGTTGTCAGCATTTCGTGCTGATTCCAGAACCACTAACCAAAAGGTCTGGAGATCTTCCTAAGAGCTTTTCAAAGAAACAGTGTTCTTTTCTCAGCCTATATAAAGTGCACTAAATAGCTCCTACACATCATCTTCTCACAGCTCCCACTTTTAGGTGACTTGGCCTTAGCCAAAACATTTTGCTCTAATGAGAATGATACATGCTAATGGTAAAGTAGCATCATAAACCAGCTTTACAAAAGAAACAGAAGGGTTTTTTTGGAATCTAGTCTGTTCAACAGAAATATTTAATCTAGAAATTTGTATGTATCAACAGTGTCTAAATCATTGCTGAAAACACTTGTAGAGCAGCTTCTACCGCCTGTAAACTGGATTAACTTTGCATGTCTTTTCTTTCGTTTTTTGCTTTTTAAACTAGTGATAAATGCACCCTGCAGCATAAAACCTCTATTCGATAGAGAAAAGACACTCTGGATGGGAAGACAACCTTTAAATATGTTTCCTCTGGAAATATGATACCAAGCAAAAAATTTTACAACGCTAAGAATTGTGGAACACCTCAGACATACCAATCTGACAATACACTAAAGCCCAAATCTATGATCTGTATGCTATGCTAACCAGTTCCATGTTTTAAAACGTTTTTTCAATCACTGCTTAAAATTATCTTCCTAAGAAAACATCCTTTGTGTTTAATCTAAAATTTATTTTTTTTTTAATTAAATCTTCACTTTTCACTGTAAAAGCTGATCTTGAGGTATAGCAGATCACTCCTTATTTTGGCTTATTTATGCAATTCCATTCTTTATGATAGAAGTACAAGGAAAAATAATTTATTGGCATAATGTCCAATCAAGAAAGAAAAGCCACCGTGAGCTTTTCTGACAACCCTCATCTGCCACCAAGCCAGGCTCACGCAGAGCTTTCAGAGCCAGACTAAGATATTTTAGCCTACTACATTAGCCAACTAAAGAAAAAAAAAAAAAAAAAAAAGGTTTTCTTAAAGAAAACCACACCGCAAAAGCACCTTCATTACTCAAAGTTTGGAAATCCTTGGCGAGTGGAGAATGTGGAACTCAGGTGGCGATGGTGCTGCACCACCTCCTTTCCTGACATCCGATCTTCGTCCCTCCCCAGCCCACTGCGGCCACCGAATGGAAATATTCAGTTCTGAGACAACGCTTGCTTGCGCAAGGTAAGGTGAAGTTGGAAAAAAAACGTCCTTCATCTTTTCAAAATCAAGATGAAAAAATAAGTCAATGCGGAATGGAGAAAAGTCTATTAGTTGGGTTTTTTTTAAATTCACCAACTTGTATTTACATTTGTATTTAATCTTCGTATTTAAATGTGTTTTTAGAACTTTGGGCTGCGCTGCAAGGCCTGTCGTGTCCTTTCCCTGCAGCGGGGGGAAGCGTACATCACTTTTTACAATAACAACGCTGCACAGAAAAATCAGAAAAAAATAAAAAAGTTTACAAAATCAACGGAATTACAGCAGTTTACTTAACTACATCATCAACCAAAGAAGAGCCTCTTTGGAAATACCCCTTTCAAACCTGCCACAGGACAAAAGCCTGGTTCAAATGCCAGTATAGAGCTTGCATAGCTTTCAAATCTTCGCACAATTTTCACCATTGTATGTGATTTAAGGAAGACAAAATGATGCTGATACAACACCAGACGCTTTATACCAGAATATTTTCTGTATTAGGGATCTTTAAACAGACATAACTGCCTCAGTACAATCAAGTTTACATAAAGTCGGATAGACCAGAATTTGTGCAGACAAGGGTGAAGACCAGAGCTGGACAGGCACCAAGAGGTGGATTCAAAGCCTCTGCCACAGAGAAGTGTCACAATTTCAGAGACGGCTTCTCGCCCAGCCTGCAGCAGCAGACCCTCTCGGCAACCAAAGGGCTGGAGAGAACGATGCCCGTAGGCTACCAGGTGGCACCCGAAATCAACCCCCACGTTGTGCAACTCGTTCCTTTTGACCAGTTTATGGTTTCTTGCCACTGAAAAGAGAGGAATCGGGAATTTTTCTCGGAAGCCCCAACAGTGGTACAAACTGCCTCGTAACACAGCCAAGGGCTGTCCAGAAGCTCGAGGGAAGCAGCTCGTGCAGCTTCCCGAGGCGCGGAGCGTACAACGCCCCCAGGAATCCCGGGGCTGCATTTTTCTTTTCATCCCAAATAGGCCTCGTACTCCAAGGCAGTGGCCTCTAACCACTCTACTATTAAGAGTAAAAGACCCCACAATGACTCTCACTGAAAAAGGTTCATAAATCTTCACGTTGCTCTCAGGATGGCACAGTCACTGAGCTTCACAAGGATGCTCAAGTCTCTTCCTTGCAGAGCTCCCTACAAACAGAAACACCCTTTCAGGAAATACAACCGACAAGAAAGAAACCCTGAGTCTCTTCTACTGTGATGACCCAGTAAATGAGCCCTCAGCCTACTTCTGACGCCCGAGCAGCACCTCAGCAAGAGAGCTGCAAGGTTATTTCCAAAGAAGCCGAGAGAGTCCGCGGCCGGGCACGCTGAGCCGACGCTGCGGCTGCCCAGGCAGCCCCGCGCAAGTCGAACCGCAGAGCGCAGCCCATCGAAGCGGAGCTGAGTTCGCTTTATCTTGCTCTAAAAGACAAACAGACAAAACACTGAGGGGATCATTGCATTTACTGTCAGAAAACAGTGTTTGCTTTGAGGGCAAGAGATAGCTGAAGCCAAAGCTTTTTCCTCCTCTGCTATATTTTTCTTCATTTGTTGTATTTTCCATAGCGCTGAACAGAAGCCACTAGTAATTATGACTTCAATTATTTTAATCTTTCAAGGCAAATTACACCACTTATCCCAGCGGAGACATGTTTTTAAATAAAACATGAAAGTAACACAAATAAAAATGGACACAAATCTAATCAAGCAGGTCCTACTCTTAATAAAATTAAGAAAGAATAATCCCATCATCATAAAATCAAATAGGTTTGGCAATAGTTATAAATATGAACATTACAGAATAAAGAGATTTTCACATGTACACTTATTAAGATGTCTGTTGATTTAAAGAGCTGAAGTTCGGGCAATGCACCCCTCAGGTCCTAGGGCGTATGTGCAAAAATCACCCCTCCACACACTGACCCCCCCCAATTAGCCTCCCCCAACTTATAGCTAAGGTCAAACATCAGTGGAAAAGGGCTAAAAGTGATAAATCTGTGGCATTAACTACTGCACTCCTTTTAATAGAATCCAGCACAAACTCAAAACAGCCTCGCGCTCAGCCTGAACCATTTATCTGAGACAAAAATGTCTTCTTGACAAAAAACAGATCTCCTTTAATAAAAGTAAGGCAGACAGTATTATGCTCTGAGGGAATCCTGTTTCTCTTTTTGTATTTCTATATAAAAAGAACTCTTCTGTAGTACACGGAGATATAAAACGTGAAGAAAACCGATGCCAAATACACCAGCATCTGAACATCAAATTAGCCGTTGTGAAAGCTGTTGTTGTAAGTAAAAGCACCGGCGTTAATGACCAGTGGAATTACATACGTAGTTAAAGTTTTATTATTGAATATGCTTTGTTCTTTTAGCTTCTTTTTGCTTTAGGCCAAAGTTTCACAACAATTCTTGCTCCCGATAAGCATCTTCATTCGCTTCAATTGTTATCAACTCTTTACCAAATGAAAATGAGCTTTTGAAACTGCAGCAGTCTGCAGGTTTTTTTCTGAAAATTCCTCTTTAATGCAATAAAAAGTTAATGGGGAACAGAAAAAAGCGCCAATCACATTTTGAAACATAAAAAGATCAACATGTTATCTTATTTTTGTAAGTTATTTTTAAAATATTCCCTCAAATATTTTTCATGTGTTTCAGACGAACTGTGAAAGCAACGGAGTGATATCTCATCAATCACATCGCTCTATCAAAAGCACTAAGAATCAAGTTTTGTATTTTTAAACGGCCACATATTTCTCTGTCAACTACATGTTAGATGTTTAACAGATTTACATTCAGTCACAAAACTGGCGACTTTGGAGAAAGGTCATTATTGCAGACTACATGTGGGTGGCCTGGCTGATGAATTAATTAAGAATACAGAAACAAAGGTCAAAAGAAAATAATTTTTCTTTAAAACTCAAGCCACTAAAGTCTTACACATTTAATTCCAATTACTGAAAAAGAGGACATCTGTATAGCTTTAGTTTTATCCATTTCAACTAATTAAGAGATTCAAATAAATAGTCGTTACATCTAACTGAAAAGTTTGCTAACACTTCATTAGAAGGAACTTTAAACAAGCACAAAACCTTGTTAACATTTTGGTTTACCACAAAGTTACTTGGGCATCTCGATAATTATTTTTACTCCCTTCACAAATATATCATGACAGCCAACTTCAATAATTCTGCATTCCTTTGCCTTCATTTAATTACTTCATAATTCACATTTTCTTAAAAGTACCACCAATTTTGAAAGTAGGAGCTATCATATAACCAACTGCTGGGTGTGAGATTTTACTACAATATCTACATTCATAAGGCTTATTAACAATATTTTCCTTACAGATTGAATCCTGCAAGATCTTTGGCCTTAAATTGTGTATTTTTCAGCTGTAAGCTAGAATTTCACCCTCTGCCCTGTTAGCACAGTATATTCCGTGAAATGCATTGAGTTCCATCTCAGGTTCTATATATTGCTATCTTTGAAATGGGAGACTTAATTACCAAAATCAGTGAAAAACCCATAGTTAGTCCTTCCGGCTTATGTCAAAAACATGTTCTTCAGCCAACCTACCAGCAAAGAAATCTGTGTGTTTGTACACAAGCACAGAGCAGCTCACTCCGTCCTTAAAACCTGTGTTGCTATGCTCAAAGTAAATGAATAAGCACATGCAATATTACTTTAGAAGCTTTTATATATATATATATTTTCAAAATAAAAACCTGTCTCCCCACTGAAGTTTTCTGCTTATTTCTCCTTCAAAAGAACATGCTTGCCTGCCTTAAATTTACTGTGATGTTTTCCATTTTTTCAAAACAGATTTTTTTTTTAATAGTTACCTTAAAGATACATTTCATTACTTGGGAAGTGTTTTATTTCATTACAACAGGCAAATTCTTAGTTAGGCTGTGCAGGTAGATATAAATCTTTATTGGCCTGAAGGAGGGGAGGTATTCCTTTTACATTACGAGTCCACTGATATGAAAATAACTCCTTTCTGCTTCCAAAATTCCCCTCATTCACGATTAGAGTGACAACCTCTGTAAACTGTGTTGCTAGACAAATCTCTGAGGAAAGGGATGCAAGGCTTTCAAACTGTTAATTCAGTCCAGAGAACGTTTGGGAGGCATTACTACCAAGCCTTGCGGTTGCCCAGGCAGTTTGTGGCGCAGCCGTCCCGCAGCATCCCCATCCAGCAGGAAGGAAATATTCCAAAACAGGAGGAAAGGGGAATTGCGCTAAGTGCTTCTTTACACTTATTTCCCACCTGGAATTGAAAACCTGGGTTGGTAAGCCAAGAACTTGAGAAAAAGCACTGCCACACAGCGCCAAGAAAACTGAGACTTAAACCCTGCGAGGTGCTCGCTGTGCCGCCGTGCAGCAGTTACCTCCTCCAGCAGGCACGAGGCTGTGCTCTGCGCCAGGCAGTCGGCTCGATCGCTCTTCCATTCCAACCCAAGCGTCGGTAATAATGCAGTCTGGATGACTGCTATCAGCAAACCAATTCGCCACGGAAGAGCAAAATCATTTCAGAAGTTAATACGATGAGGAAGAATCAATGCAGCTCAGCCATCCAGCCTGCAGACGGGCACGACGCTTCACCACGGGTTTATACTGAAGGATACGAGCGATCACACTTAGCTTAGCGAGATTACTCACAGCAGCTAAAGGTCAGCCTTGCTACAATGCTTTCCTGAACTAAAGTGTCACTAAATCATGCCACAAAACCTAGCCAGGACTCCCCACCTTGCACAAACCTAACCCAGCACGTCACTGCTCGCAGCCTTGCGGGCTCCTGACAGGCTCCTTGGGACGAGGCAGGTCACGACAACGACACCAAATCAGAACCCGTCACCTCCAGCTGGGGCTGCGTGTGCCAAAACTTCCATTTCCCCCTGGCAATGGGAACACACCTGGAGCGATGGAGCCGGTGAGCACACAGGACACTGCTCACTTGAGAAGGTTCTTCACTTGGGCAGTGCTGAATGACAGGCTTTATTTAGACTATGTACCCAGTGTATTTATTTTTAACCAACTTTCTTTTGGCTACATGCACATTTAAGTAAGAAAGGATCGTTAAAAAGTCTTCTGTACCACGAAAACCTAATAATGCAAAGGAACGATTATTTTATTTCTACTGGAAAAACATATAATGTTAATTCTGAAAGCGAGGCTCAACACCAAAAATAAATTGTTAACTTAATAGCATTTTAGAACTTCAGATCACAAAAAAATGAATGCAAGACATACAATTAGGATATCTAACTTAGAGCCTCCATCCCTAGAGATTCAAGACAAAAAAATATTTCACTAGAACTGATGGCTTATTTATGTTACAGCAGCAGTATTTGGACAAGGCAAGCGTTATCATTTTTACAACTACTATTCCACAGTGCCCTTTGGGCTTGATAGCTCCCTACTATTGTTAAGGTCATAGGACAAGTTCATAAAACCTCTAAATCATATCTAACAAGAATTAAAAACTGAAGATATATCTGCATTTTTTTTTTCCTTTAGGCCTCTGCAGAAGAATCAAAGCACAGACAGTGACTATCAGAAATAATGACTGCATATAAAAGACTTCATGACAAATTTATGAAGCAAAATTTTTCTTCCCTCTTTACCCTCCCTTGCAGTATATAACGAGCCAAAAGTCTTTTTTTTTCCCCAGGAAACAAAACCAAAGCTCAGTGGCCAACAGACTTATTTTAAGACCTGACTCTAAGATCTCCAGTAAAATATATTCTTTATCCATTCTCTTCTTGTTTTGTTTTTGCTTTTTAATTTTTCAAGAAAAGGCCTGTAATGTTATAGGAACAATCCCCTTTCAATGTAACGTCACTTGGCTAAGTATTTCCAAATTAAATCTCAGGAACAACCACAGCTCAAACAGTATACTCAGTTTATTGTTTGTTTGGGTTTTTTTCAAGCAAAACATTTTTATTTTCCTCTCAGGTAAGAGAAGAAAATAAAGTGACCACTGATTTGTCTTTAATACCTTACTAACTTACCTGCAAGAAGCATCATAAATATAGGGGGGAAACAAGAAAAAAGGAATTCTTTCGTTTGTTTTTAAAATCAATAAATGTGAACATTAGGAAAACATTTTTACAAAGTAGTTACAGAATAATAAAATGTATGGGAGTCCTGCGTAAACCGATTCCACGATGTAAAAATTAAATGATTGAGAGAAAAAAAACACAAAAGCCATGGCTATCGTTCTCTGTCAGAAAGACAGTACAAAACACCCATTTAAAGTTTGCAGGGCAGTGGTATGGAAAGTTTATCAAATGACTTTGCCTGGTGCCCTGTGCTGTATTTTATTAGCGAAACTGTGCATATGGCTCACAAACCAGCATCACGCTTGACTACATTTGGAGTTTTGAAACTGATGTAAAATGGTAAGTTATTATACTTAATATCCAACTTCACTCACCATCTTTTTTAAGCTGGAATTCAACAACTCACCGTATTTCCAGACAATCACATTTTCCAGCCACGTTATATATTAATAAATATAATCAGACTACATATACATTTCAACTGATCAGCATAAATCAATGTCAATTATGACCAAGTGTTAGGGAGACAAAATGTGACACTTCACACTTGATGTTGTCAAAGCGTCACATAAATATGCTCCAAGGACAATATATATTTTGGCTGAATTTCAGTCCCAAAAAGGACCTTATCACAGCTGCGTGCGCCCGTGAAAGTTTTTTGACCTAGCAAAGAGCTCATCTATATTTTTCATTTTCAAATGCATAAAATACGCTCAGATTTCCATGAAAATGACCGCATGTTCTGTTTCTGCGCAAGCTGCATTACCTGCCCTTCTGCAACTGTCTCGGTGTCAATGATAGTGATGATTCCAGGCACCAGAGGACTTCGACGAATGTTGCTATGAGCTAAAATTTCTTCTTCGGTTGCTCCCGAGGGCAGCGTCCCCGTCAGCTGCGTAACAACTTTCCCAACCATCGTAAGTCCAGTCTTTATTGTCTATAAAAAGAAAAGAGAACCAATAAATAACGTTTAGGGCTCTTTTGTAGATCTATCTTGAACTTGTCTTCAGCACAGTTAATGTAACTAGACTGCGGGCACCAGAAGAACAGAAAACAAAAGGTTTTGTAAGCGATACGTGAGGTGCAAAGGGCTGTGTGCGACAGAAGTATCTCAAAAAAAAATATAGCGTCCTATCAGTTTGAAGCATTCACCTTTATTTTGGAATGAAATGCTTCCAAAGCATTCTTGAAAAAAGAAATATTTGAACGCTGTTTAAATGTAAGTTTTTTCTTTCTCTAACTTTGTTCATTTACTTATTCCAAGAGACACAGAGCACGGATAATTAAAACAACCAAATGCCGAAGCTAAGACGGGTGCGTGTGGAGAGCAGCGGTACACAGGGAAATCCTTAGAGCCCCTAAAGGTCAATGCTGAAAGAGTTGTGTCTGCGCACAAGCGTGAGAGACGAAGAATTTGGCCTTCGCTAGGTGTAACAGACACATTCACTTGTTTCTCAGCAATTCTGCCTTCCGCAGCATTGGGGGAATAAGGGACTCAAACCCAGTAAAATTAAAAATGCCACCCTCGAGGTCCTAGATGGGACAACTCTGTACAAAGCAGGGGCCTCTCCCATCACAAATAATGCACCTTCCACAGCCCGCGTGTTTTCCAGACGTGGGTTTGAAAACATACGTTGCACCAGTTTTCATCCGCTAAAAATGCTTAAGATTGCTTTATGTTGGTTTATTTGGAGAAAGAAGGAGACTGCACACAGTAGGAGAGACAGAGGGACTGAAAGAAAAGCAACCCACACTACAACTTTAAATATTTTCTCCTTGAATCAAGGACTGTGTCTTGCTTGCCTGCAGAGAAGTGCACAGATTTATTATGCAATATAAATAAGAAATAGCAGAAGAGATCAGAACGGAACGACACTATAACAAGCCAATTCTTAACTAAAAAGACAAGCTAAGCTGCCTGCTAAATTGAAAAGGAAAAAAACCGTACAGATCGCAGGCTGAAACCAAGAAGCAGCCACAAATCAATTGCAACTGCTTTGTTTAGTGCTAAAATCTCAAACTGCAGTGATTAGAAAACACATTAGTGTTCATCAATTAGCAGCCAAACGTTTGTTTTAATAATTCATAGGAAATGACTTACACAAAGTCTGTTAGTGTGTTGTCAGGAAAACCTCTGCAGGGCCAACAGAATTAGGCGCCACACGGTATTGATGGCAATATCCAGCCAGGAAGCCTGATTAACCTCTGAGATGCCTCAGCTGATGGACTTACCCCATTAATGCTAATGGAGATACTACCACTTAAAATCGAGCCACGGCTTTATCATAGGAATGTCTTTGGGGTTTAAAGTCTTTAGTAATATCCTGCCATTTGTTCCCGATTATTTCTTTTTATGCTCTCGCGCAGCAAGCGAGGAATAAAGCATATCTGAACAGTGGCAAAATCAGAGGGCTGAAAAACCTAGCATAAAGCAGATACCGACGGCCGAGGAACAGACCTAAAATAGAGCCAGCGCGCTCGCAAGAGCGCATTTCAACAGATACTTTCCCTGTAAAAACTGACAAGGTACTTTTCTGGCCAAGAGTTAAAATTGTGCAAAATGCACTCGCAGTTTATACAGCAGGAAAGAGAAATCGTTATATGGTGAAATACCTATCTCCAGTTAAAAGAACAAGAACTGACTTATTTTCAAAAATATCTTTAATACTATACCTAGAGAAATTGGATGACAAAGTGCCAAATATGAATTTATAGCTCTCTAGGAAAAATTAAAAAAAAGAAACAAGCCCACCCTTGCTTATCTAGCAAAACGATTACCGTCATGTTAGAGCAGACGGTGACTGCAGGGCGACTGAGAAGTAAGAGGTGTACAAAGACGTGGCCGAGGCCATTAGCTCCGAACTATCAGTGCAAAACCATTACGGCACTTACTTCCCTGTGCTCTGTGTATATTTGCAAAAACTCCTCTGGTAATCTTTAACCTTTCCCATGCCATATCAGCTGTCCCCTCCATCCATTAGAGCTAATGACCTTGCTCTCACATAAGCTGTTAGTACTCATTAAGAAGTTATCAGGTAACAAGAGAAAACAGATGCAGCCTTTGCTAAATCACTTTACCACTATAGGATTAAAAGATATGGAGAAAAAAAATCAACTAAAGAAGTTATGAGGTGAGAAGAACTTGGTTTATAATTCAAGGCGAGACATTGGACAGACCAAATACATATTAAATGAAATAGGGTAAAGTTTGCACCGTCCCAGCTCCTTTGTCGTTGATGGGAACCTGCCAGCACATACTCAGTGAAATTTTCTTACAAATAAAATTAAAATACTTGATCCAGTTCCTTTTGTAAGCGAAGAGGCACATTGTGCAAACACACAAATGATTTGTACGCTCACGTGTACCCTATCTACTTAAAAAAAAGAATGTTCATATTCAGCTATAAAGACATACATTTAATTAAAATGAATGCAGGCACTTATACCTCATTTAATTGAAAAAATAAGTACAACATCAATTAGATGAGAAAATTAAAATGCATCATTCGGTGCCCGTTAGGCTGTTTTGTTCCAACAAAGGTCTTGCATCCTTTTAGTGACAAAACAACGTATTGTTCCTGTTTCTCATAACAAACACATTTTACATGATTTATTTGTTTACAAATGAGAGATCTATAGAAAGGAGAAAGATACCAGAAAGATGAGTCTTAGTAATCAACAGCATGAAAGCCTCGTGGTTAGTTTGAACAAAACGAGCAATTATATCCAATCAGTTGCAGATTCAAGTTCAAAGCACGTGTTGGTTGAACGCTCGTGCTTTGCAAAGATGTTTCCCTTTCCGGCTCTTGTTGCATCCTCTGGAAAGAGGGAGGACAGGGAAGAAACCTATTTGGAAATTCAGCCTGAAGAGCAGGTCGAGTCCAAGCGTTAGGGATACACAAGGCTCGGGAAGGTGTCCGCAGCGTGAGCTGAACCGTGTCTCACTCGAGGACACAGGCAAAACCGCAAGTGTGGAGATACAAGAATGTCTCCTCCTAAATCCCCCTCCTTGCTGCACCCAAAATGGATAAACACGAATAATCATAACAAGTGATTTCACATTTGCGTGCCTATCTCAAACCAAGCACCTGAATCTTCTCCCATCACTAACCCTGTGAAGTAATAACGGGGTTTATGCTGAAAGATATTCTACTACACTTGTTCAAGGGGAGTGAAAAGCATCTTTATCCTGTGAGGAAGACCATTTTCATTTTTAAAAACACATCAATTTCTATCTCTGCTGAACATTAACCTAAACTGAAATCTTGACACATCTTCTATTTCCAGAAATTTCCTGCTTGGCTAAATTACAGAAATTATCAAAGCTTTTTAGAACATGACCAGACAGTCACCAAACAAATGTGGGAAAATTAAAATAAAGAGATTGGAGCTAGGATAAAAGCATCTGCTTTTCCAACGACAGCAGAAAGCAACGTTCTTGCAAGACGCATCTAAGGAGAATCAGAAAAAGGTTCAACATTCAAAATAAAATCCTTCTGAGAAATTGTAAAATCAGATGGGAAGATGACATAAAGGAATTCTTCATAACGTTACCAGAATAACAAGAATTTTGGCACCAGTGTTTTTACCAAACTCCAGCATGACCACGGTTTTGACCTCAGTATTCTCAATTAACAGAAGGGGAGCTTCAGACTCCTAAGTTATTTGATTAAGGGGGAAATTTATTTGCTGCATCGAGGATAGTAGAGAGCCGTCCGTCACACTAAGGACAAACCCACCGTTCACCACCAGGCCATTCAAAAACACTTCTCAGAGTGAACACTCCTGAAGTAAATATTCTGTACTGCCACTGAGACCTTCTAGGGAGGACCTGAAAGGCAATTCTCAAAAGCGACCCTGTTGCAAACACTCTTCGCTCCCCGCTATAGCTTTCTCCTTTACATAAAGGTTCTTTAACTTCCTTCAATAAGAAATTGGAACCCAAACAGAGAAAAGGCTGTAACTCAAGACAATCTGACAAAACCGGAACTTTTATGGAACCCTTCTGAACCCAAAAGCAGTAGTGCAGGGAACAGCAAAGGACATCCCCTTTCAAAAAAGCTAATACCTCTGCTGATCAGAGCAAATGGATTAAAAACCATTGCAGGCTGATAGACAGAACAGCAGTAGAGGTTTATAAATTAAGACTTAATTAAGCAAGGAGTAAAGTTTAAGGTAAAGTAACGAGATGGACAAAGAGCAACAGATATTTGGAGCATATATTTGCCAACACAAAAAGTCAGCAAAAAAGACAGTAAGCCAAGATTCAGTGGAATCGGTAATAAATTAAACATTTCAGATTGTGTTGTGCACTCAGACGTGAATAACAACTTGATACAGTAAGGCTGAGATACACTCAAGAGCCAAATTGTGCAAATACTTACAACTATATTAGCATCAATCTTGCCTATTACAGCAACATCTAACAGGCAGCAGTGGGCAAAAGCAATGTGCAACGCAAAATACAAAGTAGTACAGAGATTGTGCCCTTGTGATTACCCAGCTTCCTAACTTGCACTCTTACTTCACCCCTGTGCAGAGGCTAGCAATCCATTCTGTCCTATGACTATAAATGCATTTTATCTCCAGTATCTATTCACATGTATTCACCTTACTGCGGGAATTTCTGCATTACAATCCTTGGCTCGTGTTACTCAGCAGGTAAGGTCATCACCTTAGTCCTTACTGCCTGTAAGATCTAGTTATCCATGGTCTTGAGGAGGTAAAGGCTATAAAAGATGTCTTCCTTTTTTAGAATTTATTTTTTTTGTCTCTCAAAAGAAAGTTAAACAGAATAGTGCTCAGTCTTCAATGCCTCCTGGAATGCTTTGACAATCATTATACAGTTTATGCTCTTCTTCAGTCTTGAGTGGGCTGGGCATTGGCAGCACAGTGATCTGTTTGTAAGATTTTGCCACATTTGATCAAAACTGTGGCAGATCACGCTAAACCAGTTGGTTTTTCAAACTTATCTGTGCTATAAAAAAACCCATATGTTGATGACACTGAGATTGAAGGAATACAAGATTTTCCCTCCCCTTTTTTCTTCTTTTTTTCTGATGCTTAACGTATGCAGAGATCCATACGTCAATTCAAGTTCTCCTCAACAAAGTGAAAAAGTGGGCTTTTTCTCCTCCCTCAGCCGAGGCTGTGTCTGAAGCTACACCGATGGGATAGGTTTGTTTTTATGGTTTTTCACATGAGATGGCATGCCCTGTGTCTCTCGTTGTGGGTTCTTGTAACTGTTGTTTTCTTCAGTGACACCGAGCTTTCTGTTCTGCGCTGTCATTTAATTCCTATTATTAGGTTTGTTTTGTTGTGCATATCAGAAATGAAAAGGCTAGCGGTTACAATGAAAGCCTGTAATCAGCACAAAGCTTGCCAGACAACGCCAAAACTCACTTTGTGTCTCTGTGTGTGCGAGAAAAAGGAATTACTTGGCAAAAATGTTGCAGGCAAGTCCTCAAGGAAAGGAGTGGGGCGTGGAGGGGAGGGAGAAATAGTACAACAGTTCTCCATACTCCTTGGCTCATTTAAGATATTTCTAAGCCATGGTCATCTTTTGCTAGTACAGAACCTCAGCCATTTCTCTGGAAACAAGAGGGATATTATAATGTCATCTGAACTACGAAAAGTAGGCAATGGAACCTATACGTAAACAGTCATTAATAAACGTTAACCTTCAAAGAAAGCTGCCAGGTAATTAATTAGCTCCAGTACTGAGCTGTCATCCTTCAGAGAGATTAAAACACATAATGCTGGTGTGACTGAGTCCAAAAAGCATCAAGCACTTGTAAAGTCGGTTTTCCTGATGCTAAAAGACTAATAACTCACAACGCTGACACCTAATCACGTGAACTTGTAACATTGTGAACAGCCATTGCACGAATCCATCTCGGTGTGACTTTTCAATAGCAGCGGTCCCTAATATGACCAGCTGCTTGGAATAAACAAAACTTCACAAGAGCACCTCAGGAGGACAGGAATATTTTGTGAAAAACAGTGGCTACGCCAAGATCATCAGGATTGGGCCCATACGCTGGGTGCTAAGGCCAGCACGGTCCTCGGGGTTTTTTCCTCTTTCGTGAAGGGTGGGAGGCGATGCCACACGGCACAATTCAGCAGGGAAACCTAATAATTATCCGCGACGCTAACCTCCCCCGGCAGCAGACGATGTACTCACTTTGGCAGCACTAATGACTGTGGCAGTGTAAGACTGAATGTTGTCTCCGCAGGCTCCACCACGGGATTGATGGCATCGGATCAGCTACAACAAGACAGACAGCAAGCAAGTAACTACTATTAAACTACACAAACCCATAAGCCATTACCATAGCTCTTATTTGTCATGTACAGTGGTGTGTTTTTTCCTACAAATAGCAAAAAGCCCTGCTGAGACACTTAACCCCTTTTTATAATCTTCTGGGTGCCACCCAGACTGTCGCGTACTCAGCTCCAGTTTTCAATTACAAGATGAGTAGTCACTAAGAATTCATAAACTTTGAGATGGTGGGATTTTTGGTCTGGCAGCAATACCACAAATAAATTTAAATAAATATAATCAAAAGCTTTAGCCATGTATATGTAACATTAAAGATCAGACATTCTAAGAATCTGAGTGTGGCTTTCCCCTCCTTTTTATGACTAGCAAGCAAAGAAATGACAAAAGAGCTACTTGAAACTTTATGTTCAATAAAGGAGCATACATTAGGTTTACTCTATATCGCCTTCCTGCAAAATTAACACATTGAAGCAAGACTCTTCTACCCACCAACAACCTACAAAAGCAGTTTTTGCCTTTGAATCCTGACCAACAACAGAATCTGGGCTTCTGGCTAAATAAAACGGCAACAAACCTACAGATTTTGGTTACTTGTACACAGAACACGTTGCCTGTTAAATTGTTTTAGCTAAAAGAAAACTGAAAATCACTGTAAGCTGTATTTGTTTTGACAGGCTTTCCTTTCCTGCTTAAATTTAAGTATCTAAATAAAAATAGCTGAACTGGGGAGAAAGGGGAAGTCCACAGTGAATGTATCTGGGAACACACAAGCCATTTAAAGTCTTTTGGTGATAGAATTCTTTCTCTGATCAGGGGCTCATATTTTTGGCAGCAGTACTTTCTTAAATCCCAGGCTGCCTGGTTAAGTTTTACAAAACCACATAGGCATGGCTTTAAAGGAAAGGCAAGCCTGAATTTGGAGAGAAATCAGTTGTGCTTGAGAAGGTGTAACAAATACAGTCCTAAAGTCTGCCCCTCTGGTAACTTCTGGTTCAGCTCCAGAAACAGCTATTCCAGTCACAGGTGGAAGGGAGAAAAAACATCTGCTTTGAAATGAAAATAAGGCATTAGAAACTGAGTTTGAGGTTTTAAAACAGTTAAAGCACAGTCACTTCTCTGGCCTAGGCTTGGGTAAAAAAGTGATAATTTCTTTTTCGCGTAACGTTTTTCTGAGATGACTTATTTTTTATGCCCTATACAGACAAACGCTAGAACGGAATCTAGAATCAAAAGGAAGTATTTTTTGAATTCCTTACCTTATTTTCTGCATAAGCAAGCCAACGGCTTCCAAGAGCAATAGGATTCATGTTTGGCCCCGGACAAGGATAGCAGCCTGAAAAGTTTTAAAAGACAACATGATGAAATATCTTAATGAGTTCTTACAAAGAATTTTATTTATTGCCAAGAAAACAAAAAGTCTAAACAAAAACCTTTCAATTGCTAGTATCACTCAGTAAACGCTTGCATTTTTGTTCCTAAAGATAAGGCTGTGGTTAGATGAGCTATTTTGAACAGTTAATTATGTGTAAATACTCGTTTCTCCTGATGTTTGCGCTTTTTTAATGCCATTTTGATGCAGTGGGGTGAGGGGAATATTTAAGTTTGACTGGACTGTTTCTGCATCTTCGCATTTTAATTAATTTTACTTGATTGACATCTCTCTATTGGTCAACAGTTTCAGTTCACTTTCAGCTCGTCTAGATTTTTGTGGTATGAAAGGGTGCACTGTGCTTTTGGTTTTGTTTTTAGTAATTCTATATACCAGCCTTTAGCCACTCAAAATACTTTTGCACACACTTCACACAGGGAGGGAATTCGTAATTCCTTTAAAACCAGTGGCCAAGTTTTCATTGTTCACCTGCTTTTCCTTACCTTTACATTCTCATTAAGACCAGAGATATACACATGCATAGAGACGAACATAAAATAGAGAATTATTCCCGAGGATTCAAAGGGGAAAACACCTGTAACAAAAAGCCACTGGAAGTAGCTGTGAACACAGCATGGCAAGGCTTAAAATAAGGCCCGTGATAAGTGTAATTTAATATATCTAGTGTGAGTTAAACAAGAACAAAAACACCCTCCAAAAGCAACTACCAAGAACAGCACACTATTAGCTATAACAATTAAAAATATAGAATTTTAAATTATTTAAAACAATTAGATAATGCTTAAACATAGAAGAAAAGCTTACGGAATCTAGAATTAAAAGTAGCAGGGTGACCCTCCTCTGAATTGCTAGTCCTGCCCTGTTTCCCCTCCTATGTTTTTCATCGGTTTAGATGAAGCTCTTTGGGGGAGACGGCTCCTCTTCCTACGCCGGCATGTAACCCTCGCCTGGATTTAGCACTCAAATCCTATCTGAACCTTTGCACTCCAGCCCCGACTCTTGTCGCCCATGCGCCGTGATTCTGCTTCAGTGGGATCTTTTGTTGAGGTAAGAGTCAGTAAATTCAGCTGCTGAGGTGACACGGATGAAGTCACAAAACTTTTTATTGATTAGGACCCTGATAACAAGATTTAACCTTCAGTGTTCAAATTTAAAGCAATGAACTAGGACCATCAGCCAGGTACGTAGCGCCATTTACTAGATCTAAATCCACTCTAGTACACTAAAATATAAATACAGAAAATAAATATTGGGTAAGGGGGAAGAGAATGGAGAGAAGGAGGGATTACCCAGTAAATGGTTAATCTCTGTTTTCACCAGTTCTTAGGCCAATACAGACAATTTAGTAATTCATATTCACTCAGTAGTTGGCCAAGAAACAAACCGTTTAAAACCCCTAGACATGTGCAGCTCATTTAAAGGAGCCCTGGCCTGCTGATCTTCTATCCCAGAGGGAAGGAGCACGGCGATCAAGTCATTTATTGCAGAAAATCCTACACTGCATTTTCAGAAGTAACATATATATACATATACATATTTATTTATTTATTTTTATTTATTTATTTAAAAAAAGGACACAGCTAGCTAAGCTGCTGTTTCCCCAAAACCTCACGTCAGACTTTTGACACTGATCTGCCAACCACAGTGAGAAAAAGCAAATCTATCTGGTGCCTTTTGCAAATACCGGGCCCTTTTCAAACAGGCCCCAAGTTAATCTGGAACGTTCAGTGGGGACAACTGAGAAGTTTGATGGCATTATTTTCAACGCTTTCAAAATGGTGAGAAAGGTTCGTGGGAGGGCATTAACTATAGCACGTAGGTTTAAATGGCCATTTGACAGCACTTAAAGACACATTTGACTGCAATTTTGTTGGGCATGTGTAGAAGCAGCTGCTCTACTGTCCATGTGAAAATAAACAGCCTTTTATTTCAGTTTCTAGAGCAGAGCACTGAGGGTATTGCAAAATTCAAAAGATCGTAGCAAGCTATTTCAAAGGTCATAAAGCAATGGAAGGAGAAAAGCAGCAGTTCATCCAATCAAATCCATCTCAGGCCAGGAAAGCAAAACCAAGTGAATATTTTGTAAGGTCTTATCACTGCCTTGATCTCAGGAAGGAAAACGAAATCTGAAGAGATGATGCCACAATTGTTATTGCATTCCAGGAGTGCATAAAATGTGGGTAGCCAGAGCCTCTTAAGGAACAAAGCAAGCAAAAAAAAAAAAAAACAAAACACAACGAAAAAGGAGTTGTAAATACAGCCCTAGGTTGTAAATACAGACGTGTTCTTCCGATGACATTATAGATCAGGACCAGTAAGGTTTTAATTCTGACTTCTGTTTTGGCAATTCTTATCTGGGTCAGTAAAGATATTCAGGTCCCCAAACTTTATTTATTTTCCTTCTCTTTGATGTAGAAAATATAGGATATTAAAAGCTGTCAGATGAGAGCCTTCATCATATAAATCTCTACAGTGCCTTTAGAATCGGTCGCTTGCATTTCTCAAGCTCTGCCAGCACCTCGCAACATCCTCGCAGCGGAAGAGAACCGGAGCGTCAGCCCAGAGACGCCCTGCGACGACAAAGCCCAAGCAGCTCTCCAGCTCACTACAAAGAGAAACGTCGGGCTTGGAAAAGGGAGCTGTTCTCAATTACTTCGGTGAACTGAAGTAAACGGAGAACTGCACAAAGCAGTATTCTTCCGTTTTTTTTAAACACACGATAAACAAGATGCCGAGAAAAACTGCGCCTGCCGTCGCCAAGCCCGCTGTAGGTGG
Organism: Apaloderma vittatum; assembly: GCF_000703405.1. NCBI lineage: Eukaryota > Metazoa > Chordata > Aves > Trogoniformes > Trogonidae > Apaloderma > Apaloderma vittatum. The sequence continues at coordinate 53,966 of NW_009718618.1, read as the reverse complement.
TTTGTTCCACTGACCGGACTCGGTCAATCAGACACAGCTCCGCACTCACATCAGCCAGTTCTAATAATAACCTCCACAGAGGTCAACAATTCAACTCGGTACTAAACTCGACTCTCCGATACGAAAAACAGAGTGAAAAAAAAAAAAAAAAAGCTATTTCCTCCCTTTCTTTTCTTTGCAAGTCTCTGCATTTTGAAAACTTGCAGCAGCACAAGGATAAACAAAGGGTTATACTTTATGGGAAGGAAAAGCAAATTGTTTTTCTGCTTTCCAAAAAAACAGCTGGAGTCAGCAGAACATCATCTACCAGGCAAATGAAAAGACAGACACAGCGTGACCTACCAAGCTCGGCCATCCAATCGTTACCAGCCTAACTCTCTTAAAGATTAACTTCTATTTCTATTAAACTTCAAAACAACTGAGGACAAATCCATTCTAAGCAACAACAGCAGCAACGTTAGCATGTTTACAATAGGAATGAACATAATGAGAATGCAGAACTAGCTGTCAAGAAGACCAAAGTTTCCAAGTTTTAATGACAGTATGGAGAGGTCATCCAAGAAAAGATCACTCGGGGAAAGTCCTTCCAGAAGTACAGCAAAGCAAGCAAGTACTAAAAAACATCTGATCTTAGACTAAGCTTTAATGGGCCTATCACCCACAAAAACGTAGGTGAAAACCTACTGGCAATTATTTAGAATGTTTTTAAGCACACAGCTACTCTCTCCCTCTGTGCTTTGTAGTGACACACAGAGGAAACGCCCAGCTTCAAAGCTGTGAGAAGTAGAAAAATACTATTTTGATAGTCTGAACCGAAGCACGAGTTTTTTCCGCTAACTTAGTTAAGTTCCTACACCCAAGAACGCCAACTGGTGCTGGCCTGGGCAACGCTGATGAACAAGAAAGACTCCAGGCTCCTTCCAAACTGGCCCTGGCTAACAGCTGAGGATTTCACAGGCAGCACCCTGGTACCTCACATTCTTGGGTTTCCCACTGCCAAGGCCTAAGAGTTACCTACACTGAAATGGTACTGCAGGTAAATTCATTAGTAATACGATTGCTTGCTTTCTTCCCATCTTTTTTCTTAACAGATGCATAGTTTGCGACTATTTGGATTCAAAGATGGCTTTAGGCTAGTTGTTGTGTTGACATTATATCTGGTTACACTGAGAACACAGGAATCCTAGAAGTTACTGACCGCTCTCCAAAGAGCTATGCTCATGTCTGCTTCGTCAGTGAGCAAAGAGAAGGCAGGTTTATTTTACACTCTTTTACAATTACTTTTATGAAAATCTCTACCATCCTTCAGAGATTCATATCGAAGTGCCCATAATAAACCAAATCACCTCCTTGACTCATCTCTGAAGTTTCACACAAATACCCACTACTCTGACTTGGGACCTTTCCCTTGGTCTATGCTCCTACAGAGAACTAAGACTCCAGTCCTCCTCTTAAACTGTTTTCAGAAAGCTCATCCTCCAGCTTCAGTAATGGCAGCACGAATGCTCAGACAGCAGCCAAGAAGAGAAAACCAACACATTCCTTCCCTCCCACTTAGCTTTTAAACAAACAGTGCATTGGGAAAATACTGTTAAGAGGAACAGAGCCATTAAAAGTCATGTCTGCTCTAACAGAGATAAAGCCAATAAATCACAAAACATGCCACTTTTCAAACTTGAACCACTTCTAGTGGGGCAGCTCTTCATCAAGCTCCACAGCTTCTTCATGAGAAAAAAAAGCTTTTAGAAAAAAAAACATATATACATGTATAAGTGTGTATATATATATAAACCCAAAAGCCCAGTATGGGATGGAGAACTGGGGGCTAAACACTGCAAGGATTCCCAAGCTCCATAAAAATTTGGTAGTCTGCTACTTCACATCCAAGCACATCATTTCTGGAATCCCACAGGCAGTTCAAAGTCTGCAGGCACCTAAACTTTCAGGAAGGACCAGAGCTGCGTGTGTTATCTGCGATACTGCCCCACGTCCTCTTGCTCTCTCTGGACGAGCTCTCTCCGGGGGCTCTTCTCATTCACCAACCGTAGATGATGGCTTGAAGGGAAGCCAAATTTATACCAAATATAACACATACCAACAAGACCCGTTTTTCAAAAAAATACGTGCTGCAGGTGGAGGACCAGTATTTTAATAACAATTTTCCCACAGAATTGAGCACTATCATACTTACTTAAGGCTGTGTTTTGTTTTTGTTTTTTTTTTTTGCTTGGTCCTTCTTCAGAAACAGCCTGAACAGCTCCATTAATGAAGAGCTGAAGAGGATCTTATCATGGTCTTATTATTCAGACCGATCTGCACACCAGAAGGCAACGTTTCTCTCTGGAAAAATCTGATGCTTGCAGTCAGAACCTGCCTAAGCTAAATCTAGAACTTATTTTCAGTTTACCCACTGAGGGACTCATAAGTGAACACAGCTCCTTACCCAGAGCACAGGGATGTGCCCTTCTCAGACCTGACCAAAACACCCTGTAAAATGCCATGCCGTAAGCAGCTGCAAATTAACGTGCGAATGAATAAAGCTGAGGGAACGAAAAAGCCCCATCAGAAGCATCCAGAACAACACAGCTTTTCCTCAAACACACCCCGACGTGCTTATCAGAAGACACTCCCAGTTGTTTTTTAATTTCACAGCATACTGTAAGAACCCTCACCCTCTACGCTTACTTTTATAGTCATGGGAAAAAAAAAAAAAATCTGTCTATGATACTTCCCAGACTTTCATCCTCTCTATCTTGACTTTGTTTTTACATTTTAATGAAAACCATTTCAGTGAGTTCTCTGCTGTCTTTTTCTTTCTCCCTCTCTCCCCGTCAATTTATACAGAAAAACTTCCTTTTTCTGCAATTTTCACTGTTTTTTCCCCTCAGTTCTCTCTGATTCCCTCTGCACTGACACATACTCATCTTTTTTTGGTATATATTTTAAGAATTATCTTCATAATTAATGTTTGGGTTTTGGGTTTTTTAATGGATATTCTGCACCTGGTATCTGTGACATATCTGTATATAGAATCACTAATACATACCAGTGTTGTCCAGTTTTATTTCAAGTTACTTTCTGTTTATGCAGATGTACCTATGGTAGAATTATTATAAAATCTTCTTACAACTCTGTCTCTAATCCCAAACCATGGAAGAAATTGCATCTCTTTTGAGTAGGATGAATATAACACTGGGATGGGATAGTCAGCAAACGCAAGGAGCGCCGGGCAAGGCAGAGACCTCCAAGGCTAACCTACACCCTGAGGCAAAACAAAGCGAAACCTTACTGAGAAAGCAGATTACTGGATAAACAAAGATTTTTCTGTTTCAGTGCATAGAAAGGATCGTTAAAGATGACATATTCCATTTTAAGGGTACACTGGTTTTAAACACAGTCTTCAGAGCAAACTCCAGAACGTGTAACTCTCTTCAGCCAAAATTATTTGTCTTTACTCATTCACAGGATTTGCCAGACATCACTTTAAAAATCCGTGAAGCAGTGGTATTGTGTGTTCTTAAATAAATAGCTACAATAACCCACTAGATCTATACTGCTTTTCAGTCACTGGATGTAGCTTAGAATCAATGAGGTGGGTGTTTTCTCAGTCTTACGCAGCACTCTACAGTACCAAAATTCCAAAACTACATTCCTAAGTCTCACAGTCCAAAGCAGCCAGAAAACAGATCCATGACAGAAAGCACCGAAAGGGAATATACAATAAATAATGGGTAGAGTGATGCTGTTGTTGCAAAAACATTGTTTATTCCAAGGAAAACAAATCATATAAGTTGTTTTAGCTAATATTTTTTGTTTGGTTCAGTGTCAGGGTTTTTTTTTTTTAGTGTCACCAAGCAAACTAAATTTATTTGTTTATAAACTGTATAAAGTAATATTGTTTATAAATTCCTCTGGGTTCCTTCTAGATGAAAGGCCCTATGTAAATGTTATTACTCTCACACTGTCACATACTTTCCAAAACTCTTCTATTGTTCTTGTACTTCCTTCTGTTTAAGTATCACCCATAAAAAGTGAGCAAAAGAGCAAACCAGCAGGATGCACCCTACTGCGAAATCATGCTTGCCATCCAGGGCCTTTTTTTAAAAAAAATAAAGATAAAAATCACAATGGCATTATCATTACCAGAAAACTTAAAAAATCATCTAGAAGTGAAAAATAAAAGCTACAAATGCTATGTATACTGTCATCACCCACCTTTGCGGGGCAGTATTCACAACACATGTCATGTTACCAAGAGCCTCAGCCCTGCAATGAGTCACATTTTGTGCCACCCTGGATCAGAAGAACAGAATTCACACAAGCTTGGGGAAGGACCACGGTTTTTTTATTATTATTATTATTATCCGTATTATTATTTCTATTTCTGTTGTTATTATCAGTACTATTCTTATTACTACAGAGACCTCCATTCCCTGTCAATATCATCGTGGCTCTTTTAACTATTTTATTATTGCTCTATAGGTCTAAAACCAGTATCAGAGCTCTTATTAAAAAAATAAAATAAAAAAAATCTGTGGTCTTTAATGTTCATTAGGGTTGGCTGTTTAATTTAGCAGAAGCTTGACTGATTTCAGGACAAACTACGTTTTAATCTTAGGTTTACTTTCTTCTGTTCAGACTTGGGCAGTGATTGATAATGTTGCTGTAGCTGTTGTTTCTGTGCAGGACACTGTGAGTAAGAAGGCTTTGTTCTGGCCTTTAACATTAAGGATTTGGGTGCTTTAGATAAAAATAACTCACACAGAAACAAACAGCACTTCCCGTTCGACGCAGAATTTTTAAAACTGTCACACCCAGGAGATAAGATAGATACCCATCTTGGGGCCCAATGCCTGCCTTTTTTTTTTTTTTCTGTTGTATCTTACACTTTCCTGCGATACAGCAAAACACCCTGTAAGCAACCAAGGCACACGCTTCCATAAACCTACCCCGGTGCCCTAAAGACTTTTTCAGAAAGTATTTCAGCATTATCCTGTAACGGTGACACATTGATTCCCACATTCTGGAAGAAAGCACTTTTAAGTAACGCCAGTAAGATGTAAAAGCAAGGTCAAACCACCATTTCCCAGGGAAGGCAGTTACAAATTCCATGAAAGAGGGTGTGTTCACATATATGTATATATGTGTGTGTGTATAAAAGTAAAAAACTGCTTATATACACCTGACAGGAATGCACTTGGCTTCCCTACTGAAGAAAATGCTGTGAATCAGGAGCTCAGTTCCCACCTGCCTTGAAGACTTTGGATCTAAACTGAAGAGTCTCCCTCCAGAGAGGGAGGAATCCGATGAATCACGGTGCCGTGGGGGCCAGCCGGGAGAAACGTCACTCGCCAGTCAGGGCTCCAAAGAGAAATGCACATTCTCCCACACATTAAACCTCTTCCTAAGACATCCAGCAAAGCAAAGAGATCAAACCGCTCTCTGCATGCCCATCAGGGACAAGAATTCTATCAAAGCGAACAGAAATGTACAAAACGGCCGAGAGGATTTCCAGATCAGACCTGTGACAAACTGAAACCACCGTATTCCTGCTCACACCCAGGTGTCAGTGAAAATAGGAATATCACGTCCAAATTGCAGATTAGAGTAACAAACAGCATCTGGGTGTGGGTTTTTTCTATTTATTTGGAGAGGTGCAGGTAAGGTGCATTTAACATCCACTGACTAATTTTGGCCTTGTGGGTAGGCAAGTCTTTTGAGACTTTCTATACAATAAAGTACTCTGACTAAAATCTGGAAAATTACCTCTTAAGGCTCTAGCTGTAAGGCATCGATAGAAATGTGGTGCCAGCTAATGGCTGCAATAACTGTCTTCATCCCTAGAGAGTAATGGATGGAGAATATATCAATACGAGGAGTGGAAGGGCCAGAGGAACTGAGCAGGCACTCGTTACCAGACACAAAGATGATGCCACATGCATGATGTTATCTGTGATAATCTTTACTTAGGGCCCAGGGGGTGGGAAGGATATTCTTTACAGAGAAGAAAGTACCCATCAGACCATACTCATAATCATCAATGTTCCACTAAGTAAGCATTTTTGGAGAAGGGTTGAGGGAGCACTGATGTAATAGAAATCAATGAAATTCAGCTTTTCTGCATCTATTGTTTAGAGCAAAGTAGGAGGAGGGAAAAAAACCCCAAACATCGCATTCCTTTCTGATCGTTCAGTCATATGCAGTCTTCAGAAAAAGGCTCTGAAGGAAATTTTAACTGAACCGCGATTAAGTCCTTCATTATTTAAAAACCTATTTAAAACCTCACACCTTAACATTCACAACTACCAGAGGGAAAACGTTCTTATTATAAGCATCAACTGAATTTTCTTTTTTAGTTTGGCCATGCGAGCACTCAAACCAGTGCAGGATGTGAAATTCCTGCTCGGCTCCATCTTCCCCTCGACACAAACCTCTTCTTAATCAAATGAAACCAGCTCCAAGCACAAGCATGACAGAGGACAGAGGGTCCCGTGACAGGTACTGCCAGGAGCTCTTTGCAGACTGATGCTGTGCCTTTCCTCAGAGACATTTAAAACCAAGAATATCACACAGGGTAGATTATAAGATGTGCTGGTAAACTTTCCACAATGTCCAAAGTACGTTTGCCCTTCAAGTTTAAGCACCTGTCTTAAATTCACACACCAAGACTGGGGCACCTGAGGTTTTGTTACACAAGGCACAAACAAAACGTGCTGGCTCTCTGCCGTTCAAGTCAAATCAGCACATTTCCAGCTATTCACATGCGGGGCGGGGGGAAACAAAAATCAGTATTATGTCAAATTTGCTTAAGAAAAATGAGGAAATGCAGGAGTTAAACATTCCAACAGCAGCACGAACTTGACCATGTTCTACATCCTGAATATTTTATGGTATATTTATTACAACAATACATTCAACCACAAAAACAAAAACAGAAAGACAAATACTACTCATGTGCAATACAGCTGCATTAGCATTTCTGAGGAAGGCCGACCTTTAGAACCCTTGACACTGTTTTTAATTGTATATTCTGAAATTAATTTTTATGTTTAAATAGTCAACAAAGTGGATGAGAACTTCTGCTTAATTATGTTTACTTCTTCACTGTCTCAGTAAAGTTCTAAGGCTTTCATGCCACTTAGCTAATATAGATGGAAGACGTGATCTCTGTATCATCGCCTCCCCCCCAAAAATATTTGCTTTTTCTATATGGTGGTTTACACAGTAACAGAAGTGTGATTCTCATTTCATATTTTGGACGTTTTATGCCACTGCTTCTGACCAAAAGCAGTCAGATAACATAGATGAGAATCTTCTTCATGATGAAAAGTTCCCCAGGCAGGCAGTGCCATTTCTCTTGCCAGTGCCCAGTTGATCGAGCTGGGGCACCCACTGACTGTCTTGCCAAGCAGGGATGACCCCAGCATGGAAACAAAGGGGCCTGCAACACCTTCTGCTGAGCTTCCTATTCAGAGATTTCTACTTTTCCAATTTAAAATGACACTTCCCTTTCTGGGGAGAAAACAAAAAAAAAAAGCAGCCTCCCCTCCAAAAAAAAGGCAGCCAAAGAGCCCCGTTGCTGGTCAGTTGGCCGACTACCAAAAAAATCAATGCAGCTAACTAGGTAGCTCATTTACACTGAATTTCAAACACATCAGAGCAACTTAAGCCTTTAAAGATATACTCTTAGGTTGAAGAGATTTCAGCACATACGAAATCTGAAAGCTTAGACAAAAGCTTTACTGCAGCCTTCAACATGCCAGAGCCTAACACCCGCCTGATAACATCAGCTATTAAGTGAAACAACTAAGCTTCAAAATCCTCAGGACAACTGTTCACCAGCACAGGTCTCCGTCTTCAGCCAAGCTTTGGAACTTCAGAACTAGAACAAAGTATGAGAACATCTTGAGTTTCTCACAGTAAAAAAGATAAAACAAAACACAGCACAGCTGAAGGAGTACACTGTGAATAGTGATATTTCAGGAGCTTGGATTTTGAAATAATTTGGCAAATGTCTCCAAAAGCTTTATTTCATTCTCTTTAAACACCACCACTGTTCCACAAAAAGCATGGTCAGGAATAGGATGGCCCCGCTCCTCAAAACCTGCTTCAGTGGAGTTATTTGTAGAATCAAATGGCAATATATTTTTTTAAAAAAACAACAAACATGAGCTGATATTACAAAAGCACAAGAATTGCCAGAACATATACTTAACTGAGAGGGTTTTTTTTCACTTTTGTCCTAAAATAAAGCAAGGCTTGCACCCTAATTCTCTTTGGTGGAATAAAAAGGAGTGAGGAATAGGACACAGCCAAGTCCTTACAGATTCCCAGGGTCTGACATCCATGCACAGGAAGAACCTGACACCTATTGGCAACTCCAGTACTACTGCAGAAAGCTGCTCTTCTTCAAACTCTTCCAAGAAACGGCTTCTCCTAATCAGATTTTTATTTAAATACACAGATAATACAAAAGAGTAATTTTTGCACTTGTGCAAAAATTGTGCACACTTTTGCAATTGTGACTGAAAACACACGCAGAAATTTTCAGATTCTCCTTTTGAACAACAAAACTCTGACTCTTCCAAAGTAAACTGGGATCCCTCAGTAATCTACAGTTTTTAAGAGGCTATTCCAATTGATGAACAGTAGCACTAGCCACTAATGCTGGGAAAAAACAATTTATTTATTTTTTTAGGGTGAATGCTGCCTTGGTGTTTAACATGACAGGAGCAGGTAAAAGACACCCTAATCCCAACCACAGCCCAGGGCAGCAGAGCACAAGCTGCGGAGCACACACGCTTTTTCTCCACTAAAATATCAATTAATTGAGTTACAGATGTCAAAGGGGCAGACGGACACTTCCAGCAGAGGAACAGCTTTTGGAGAGCACCCTACCCACGGCGATCTGCCACCTCTTGTCGAGAGGCAAGTCATGGGGTACAGAGGGGTAAAGGTGGGTCTGAGAGAACAGCTTCTTCGGCCTCAGCATAGATGTGAAAGCAGCTGCAGGCAAATACCTGCCTACAGTTTTCCTACTAGAACAATTCACTGACCTGCCTGAGCTCTGGGCCTGCTAAAGGAGGGGAATATTTAAAAAAATAAAGAAAAAAAATGAGGGCCTAAGGAAAAATAAAAAAGAAAAGTGGGCAGATCACTGCTGATGTGTTTTCAAACCACCACGAACACCTGAAAATTTTGCACATATTTGTTCAATCAGAAGAATTTTTCATCTGCCTATGGACGTCAGTGTAAGTGCTCTTTGCAACAGTGAGAAATTAGTTACAGCAATAATAAATGTGCAAAACAGCCAAAGATTCGCAGAGTAACATTTTGGTGCATTTCTTGAAGCAATGGATTTCCTGAAACTCCAAATGAAGCGTCACGGAGACCTGCTCTGAGGGTTTAGAAATTTTAAACAAACAAACAAACAAACAAGGTCTGTTTTATCTCACTCCACCACTAGAGCAAACAAATCAAACGCAATTATTATACGTACTGGTAACGAAGAATTTTTTGGTGAAAGTACAGCTGTCAAAGGCGGCGATTTTCTCCTGCAGGACTACAACAAGTATCCTGAAAACACAGAAACGGAACATGTACTTTAAACATTAAATGCATTGGTTTAAAGATTCAATATCTAAATGTAATTATTTCCAAAGCATCAATATAAATTCTACAGTGATAAATTGCCAGATTACCAACTCATGGCAGTTATTGAGGAGTCTCTCTCGTCCTGACCACATAACCTTCACTTCAGGAAGTACACAGATCTGATACGGACCAACACAGCGTATTTATGATATACCTCCCGCAGTAAAAGCTCCATTAAAAAGAAAGAATGGAATTGCAAGGATCCTGAATTACTTTCAGTGACTCAAATAACAATCAAATCAACAGTCGGTAGAACACAAGCTAAATTTGAAATGATCCTATTGCCCATCTCACTGCAAATTTATTAAACAATCTCACTTGCTAAAAGCAGGTTGGTGGGGTTTTTTCGTGTCAAGAACGTCAGACAGAAGCAGAATTTGTGTCAATTAGCAAAGTTACAGGTGTTTACAGCTCTATGGTTATGAATTTACTTGTACACATACACGCTTTTATTGTAAAATATCTGTTCATTATTCGCAACAAAGAACACGTGATGACCATCCATGAACCCCTGCGCCGCCCGAACAAAGAGCGGCCAAAACCACAAACATGGAAACACCTTGAAGTTCCTAACTAGGCTACATCTCCTACATTGGTGACTTCCCAAATCCAACTCCCAAACCAAGAAAACCACCTGGGAAGCTGTCAAATAAACAGATCAAACCTTCCAGCTGCCTGGAACATTTAGCAATCTCACCTAATTAAGAATCTGATTGTTCTCTCATTAGCAAGACTATAAGACAATATTCTTTTAATTAGCTGACAATATGGAGCGTTATTAAATGCTGTTCTAATAGTTTCAAATGTAAAATTACGACACGGCAAAAAGCCAATTGCATCTCTCAACGACTAAAACACACACCTAATGCTTTATCTGAAAAGTATGACTGCATATTACAGTATAGAATAATAATCTTTAAAAAGATGACAAATCACATCAGTCTCAACATACATCCTTGGGGAAAGGGTGATGCTTGTCTCCCATCAGTGGGAAAACCAGCCATTAATTTTATTATTGTGAAAAACACACTTTCCCACACAGTTCTGGTTTAAAAATCTCAATTTTTAAGAGTTTTAAATGCTGCATATATAAATTAGTATTAGTTTTCGACAAAGCAGTAGTTTCAGTTAAATGACATACGGTTAAATTGTTTAAACCGCAGGAGAGAAAAGGTATCAATTCTTCCCCAAGGCCTGAAAGAAAGTTTACCAGTGAATAATGAAAGACTTCGAATGTACGTGCAAGTGTAATGCACACAGAGGAAACTTATGTATATTTGATTGCAGTTTTTCCCAATCCTGTAGATTTTAGTTTTCTACTCTTTGAAGATGCACTGTCTTTCTGCATAAACGAAACCTACCAGACAGATGATTCCAGAGTATAAATACATAAATAATAAACAGGTTTCCTTTCTTCTGCAAGAAGAAGTTTTATCTGAAGTTCAAATTTTGGACTCCATTAGTCCGTCCTATGCTTAACGCACCATTAGGGCTGCACTTGGCCACGTTTAATGCATTTTCAACCTGAAATAGTGAGCTTTCCTAGGATAATAACAGAAATCTGATACATTCCAGAAAAGCAGCTACCCTGGATACAGCCACACAGCTTTGAAGTAGCTTTTTTACTTTTACCACTTCGGAAAAGAAACATTAGCACCTGGAAAGACTTTTTAGTCGGGAGAAACTTTGAACGATGATTTGCCTTCCGACTGTTTTTACAATCGGATTTTTCTTCTGCTCGGAGGCCAGGCTGGAAAGATTTACAATCATCACACTGTACACGAGGGAACTTTAAATTTTTCAAGGGACAGTTGCACAGATAAGTACTGAACTCCTGGTAGCTTTTAAAGGAACAGCGACCTATTCATGGCACGTCCCTCTCATCGACTCAACCACTTCGGTGCAACTGGGTTTTGATATAACTATCATTCCCGCATCCTGCAAGAAGCAGATTGACAGGGCTAACAAAAACTGCCATCCTTTGCTTCTCTAAAACATCCGCACCACCAAAATATTCTCCCCGTTATTAGATTAGCTGTGGTGGTAAAGGTAGCAGTAGCACTGCTTTTCGGTAACTTCTACCTGACCTAAGGTAGTCCTCAATGTTTAGATTTAGATGGTACAATGACAGATAAATTTTGTATAATAAAACCTCTGTGGCTTCTAGGATTTGGTTTTTCATGGGGGTTTTTTGTATTTTTTTCTCCCCATCCAAACGCCACTCTGTGTCACTCAACCTTCTAAGCCATTTTCTCTCAGAAATTAGGTGCCATTACCCCAGCTAAGAGATGTGGCTTTATTATTTGACTCACAGGAATGTTATTTTCTGTAAACCACCGACTGCACACCAGGAATTTTCTGCATGTGCAGGAAGACAGTACACGACACAACAGAACACAAAGAAGGGAGACATAAACTCTTTAGTGCTCTACGGTGTTTAAACTCCCAATAATCCCATTTCTCCATCTGTAGGTGGATGACAGAGGATTCCAACGATTCCTGCTCACCCTCATCACAACTGAAAGAAGCTTAAACGATTTCAGCTGCAAAATGGTTTGAGCTTCTTAAATGAAAGCCACTGGAGAAGTATATAGTAGTATTCAAAGTGAAATATTACTTGAGAAATGGAGACCAAAGCTATGCTTACAGGAAAGTCAAAATAATAAAGTCAGGGTGCGCATACACCAGATAATTGCATTCACTGCTGAAATTTTACACGTCCTCACACAGCAAGAATGCATCGGAACCATCCTTACCTTTTATTGCAATGCAGATCGTAAATAGGAGTTTTGAACTGTATGGACTTGACCATCTCTCCTGTTCGCAAAGAATAAAGGTCCACACAGCAGTAAGGTGGGCTTGTGCTGAAACAAAGAAAAATACTTTAACGGGAAGAAGGATATTTTTGTTAGTTGTTTCAGGCTCCCTATGTGATTTAGCATGCTAAATGAAAAACCCAGCAATTCAGGCAGAATGCTGGAGAACAAAGGGTCAATTTAAGCCTTCTACATGAAGGCAAGGAATGATTAAAATTGAATTACGATATCCGCAACAGTCAAGAACCTCTATTGTGCAACTAATTATCAAGCACTTACTTTCCTTTGTCATAAATGAGACTTCACCAGCAAAATAGAAGTTATTTGATAGGCATGAAGTTTTAGACTATATTCTAGCTATTTGAAAAATATTCCACCGGGTAACACATTCCTGAAAGGAGTTCGTACTTCACTCTAAGCAACAGCTGAATCCTATGACTTGATTTGATAGAGACACTTTACACTGAATTTACATTACATCTCCGATGGACTTTTGTTTGAACTGAATAGATCTTTTCAACTGCTTTGTGTCACTTTTATCATTTTAATATAAATAGAACTCCAAGGCCCTTTCTTAATAAAAAGGCTTGCTTTCTTTTGAGAGGGGAGAAAGTGCTGAGTGTTCGATAGGGCCAAGGAAGGTAGTGGTGGAAACCATTTTACAAGCTGAGGAGAGGCTTTGATGTGGCAGTTCTTTTCCATAACACCTTTTTTCCCCTCCAAGAACGCATTAAAATGTTGGCTACTTCTAGGTCAAGGAATATGAAGGAGCACAAATTGCCAGCTGTACAAACACATACTAAGTATTGGTAAAAGAGGGTGTTTCCCCTTGCCCATATCTGTTTTATTTTACAGAGTTTAACACAATTCCTGACACAACACTTGCTTGTCTTCTGGATCTACTCAAGCTGCTCAAGAACTTTTTGGAGAAGTGGAGTATAAATGCCAAGTGTTTACCTCAAGTGCCTCAAGATAATAAAACCCTGCATACCGTAAGAGTGCAGTAGAGAAACAATATATGTACAGAGAGACAACCGAAAGAAATAATAGAATAAAAAAGTTTTGACATTTTGCCTACTGAAATTCTTCCCAAAATACACATTTTTCTAGGCACGTACCTAGCCTAATAACTAGAGGGTGCTATTTATTACTTTCAAGCACTTCAAAGGCTCTTCAAAAACACTTTTAGAACAGTGAGGCTCAAGTCTAGGTACTTGACATTAGAAGCTCATTGCTTCTAAAAATGCAGAAAATCACAGCAAGCTCTATGTACAAACTCTTTTTTTTTATTTAAGCACATTTATTGCCTAAGGGAAACTATTATTTTGATAAAACAGTGCACAGATTCTTATTTCAAAAGAGAAGTCAGAGAAGTTGATTCAGCTAAAATGATATTAACATAATTGATTCGAACAGTTCCATTTTGACTTGACATATAGCTAACTACAGGGCTACAACTCATGAGTATGCACCTTCTAATGCATATTGCACCAACAAAACTACGCGCAATAATCCTGTCACTCAAATAATTTTTATTACATCATACCTTTCTTTTGGCTGATCATGGTCCGACCATTGAGCCAATGCTTTTTTAAACCACCGCCAAAAAGCAGTAACTTGAGTTCAAGTGCTAATAAAGTTCTAGTACGGGCTAGGGCAGAGGGACTCTGAAAGTCTACCTCCAATTCAAAAGTCCTCTTTGCAAACATTCATTTCTTCTAATTCCATGGAAGCAAGAAAGGCAGTAGAAGCACGAGTTGAGCAATCAGAGGTGGGCAGGAGAGCTGCAGAAGCCAGACGCAGCTTGCCACCACGGGGCCGCAGCACAACACGGCTCTCTCGGCACTTAGGTCCTGGAGGAGCTCCACTGATCTACTCCCAATGTCCCGTCTTCTTCAAACAGGGAATTGGAGGCTTTCTACAGCCTGTGTTGCAGCCCCAATTGCAGTGTGCTCCTTACATCCCCAAAGATCTCGACTGAGTCCTGGACATAGCTTTGAAAAGCCAGACATCTCAACTCCTCATTATTTAAGAAGAATCTGAACACAAACCCGCCAAGAGCAAAAGCAGAGGGTGACTGTGCTTCCCTTCTTCCATACCATTCACACCACACACAGTATTTCCTCATTCTGCTATGTGGCCAAACAGCAGGAAGATTTACACCAAGCAAGATGCTGCGTTTAAATACCCAAAAAATTACTGTGTTCAGTAAGACAAAGGTGATTACTGAGAAAAATCCTGGCATCCTCTGCACAGTCTCTAAAAAATTTACTTGGGCACGATGCTTTATTCCTATTTTTCTTCACTGAATTATCAACCATCAAATACTAAAAATGGCACCACCTCTGAGAGTGGAAAATAACATTTAGTGCAATCAATATACTTAACTTCCAGCTACAAAACCAGCAGCATCCAAACTACCACAGAACCCCAGAACCACTACACACTGCAAGACAGAGCCCCACCAACTTGCAAAAGCATCTCTTGACAATCGGAAGGTCTCGAAACCTCAGAACTGTATGAAATGCAAATTTCTGCAACTTGCTCTATTTCAGGAATAACCACAAAGATTCGTTTCGTCAGAGGATCGTATGGACACTGTAAGTAAACGTGCCTGAAATACACCAGTCGATGGTCTGTGTGAACCAACTCCCAGCCTTCGGGAGAAAACAAAGCAAGGAGGCTTCTAGCCAAGAACCTTCTCTCCTGATACCCTGAAGGGCTTGAAGATCACGTCCACCTCGCTGAGAAGGGTTCCGATCACATTTCCGTGTACCAGCGACGATTACGTAAAGGGGAACGATTGAGACAGGAATGTGACAACGCTGGTTTTTGCAGTCTGGTAATTACATCAAGTCTGTCACAAACAAAATTCTTGCAAATTACTCCCACCTATTATTGACAAATTTTCATTGCTCATCCCTGACTGTCAGAACAGCTGCTTAATGAAGAGATATCAACCGATTCTTTCAAAGTAATGGACACAAATTTGCCAACGACTTCAAAATGATGACATTAATAAATACACAAATACGTCCAGACTCCTGTATCTTCTGTTCGACTCTAGCAGTGCACGGATAGAAGAAAAATAACAGATGCCTTGTACAGCTGGCACTTGACTACATCTGTGCTCACGCGTTGCCACATAACCAGCACCTCTTCGCAGATTTGCTAGCTATGAGTCACACGGGTTATAAAAGCTCTGTGTCAAATGTCTGCATACAGAGACAAACATACTGTACAAAGCACACACACTTGTTACACGGAAAAAAAAGAAGACTGACAGAACCAACACGAGGAGAATGTTCTCTGTGCCCAGAAAGATTTTACTCTGCCCGCGCAGAAGTGTTTACTTCCCTCCCTGCTGCCTCTCGCCGCTCTGCCACGTGATGAACAACATCCCACTCGAAGAGAGAATGGGCAGCGATGACAGAATGGGCTCACGAGCCCAGAAAGAAAGGAAAAATAAATAAATTTGCAAGGCTGACCACCAGGCCTTTATAAGGCTTTCTGTAGGTGAGGTATTTTCCCGTTCGTTACGGCAACTTTAAAAAAAAAAAAAAAATCACCTCCGGATGGAAGCTGCTTGGCCGACGTTGGGCATCACTTAAACCTGGAGAAGCTTCAAGCCTTCTAGTGCACATCATGCAGAGCAGTAAATTTAACAGCTGCCACCAAAACAGCTTCAAGCAGCATGGCGTGTACTACCGCCCATCAAAAGTAACTGGACTCATCATACAGTCATATAGTTAGGGCTAGTTTACATAAAGATAAACCAAGGACTCAAAAAAAAATAAATCTGGCAGTTATTCCATGACAATTTGTCTGTTATCTTTAAAGTTTTGTTTCTCAAGAAAAAAAGCTCTATTTTAATTTGAGTGTTTCAAAACTGGGTCAGGCGATGGTTTTATCTGCTTATTTTGAAGTACAATTTAGTTTTCAATATCATAACCTTTTGCTGTTTCTAAGAAAAATAATCACTAGCATACGTCTCTCACTGCATTGCATGTTCCCAGACTTAATTTTCATTCTGCTATGGCCACGCTAGTACCACACTTGATTATCCTAATGTATTCCTCTTGTGATGCTTTATTTGTTTGCATGCAATTTGCAACAAATGTTTTTTCATGCCTAGCACAAACAACATAGAAAATAGCCTTAATTTTCAATACTTCTGGCGCCTTCCGGAGGAGGTAAAAATATTAAAACATGCTGAGATCACACTCAAAACCCCTAACAGTACAATGATCTCTTACTAGGCCCAGCTTTAACAATCTATGGGACTTAAGTAAGTTTGGTGTTTCGGTACATATTAAGTTGTGGAGTGCCTTAAATGGAATTTAAGCTTCCAAACTTATTTCACAAAAGACAGTTGATTTCATTGTCAAGCCAGAAGGGACCATTACCTCACGCGGCCTTCCTGTCTAATGCAGGCCATTAAGTTTCACATAGATATCTGTTCTTAAACCTGGCTCAAATGCTTTAAATGCAATTTAACCCCAGCACTGCATACAGAGAACAGGAGTGAGAAAAGCAATAGGAAGTCCAAGGGACTTGCTGGACAAGGTATGTCCAAAGGCTCTGCTCAGCAAGCTACTCCAGAAAGATTTTTAAGAATTACTACTCTATAAAGCATCAGATCTAGCAGTGAGCTACTGATAAGAAAAAGCTATTTCCTTATAAGAATAAACAGGACCCTGATGGTGACACCAGTTTCCAAGCAGCAGTGGTTAAGATTATCCCGTAACCTGTTCTAACTGTGGCCAAGCTCTGACACTTCACGGAAGGGGAAGCAAAGGAACGTAAAACCAGAGTCCACAGCACAGAGTTAACAACTTGTGTCCCGAACCCTTCCACAGGAAAGCTGAAGCATACATTTAACTGTGATCTTTGTAGTAATATTACTAGAGCGTTGAGCCCAAAAGGCAATTCTGTTCTCCTCAAAAAAAATTAAAAGATTGCATTATTTATTCCTTAAAGAGTACTGCAGAAAAATCTTTCACTATCACCGCCTGGTCCCCTAAAAGTCCCTGGCTCTCTGCATGCCAAGTTTTCACAATAAAACCTCGAAAACTCAACTCTGCAAGTAATTCCCTTATTTGCCCTCACGGTACTTAACAGATTCATTCAAAACTGGGAAAAGCAGAGTAAGATTTCTGAGAAAGTGACACTTCTCAAAAAGGTGCGTGTGGCAGTGAAACAAAAAGCAGCAGAGACATTTTAAGTGTACCACAAATTGCAAAAGGCATGGAAGCATTTATTTTTAAATAAGAAAAACCTGTACCAATCTCAGACACATGTTGCCAGACCTAATCCTTTAAATACAAGAAAAGAAATTAGCTGATACAGCACTAGAATATTTGTGTTAAAAAACAAGAGATACAAACTTCACTCTTCTGACTTCTTCAAACATTCTGATCGAGCCTAGTCTAGTAAAAAAGTTCCATCTTATCCTCTTACCATCTTCATAATCTCACATGAACATAACAAAAATACTTTCAAAAAGTCACTGACTCTGCAGAAACCATTCTGTTACAGGTAAACTGTAAGTCTCAGCCTGAATACAAAAAAGTATCAATACCAAAACAAAACGACATTGTTTGCTCACGTGTGGAAAGAAAAAAAGATGGGACTTGTGTGATTGTGCCAAAAGGACCAGCAGCCAAAGAGCAGCACAGCCACCTGCATGTACAACATAGACGGAAAACCACTAATTTTTGAACAAAGGAAACAGATAAAAGGTGAACTAACACACATCAGTTCCTGCACAACGTAGGCAAAACAACGATGCAAAGAACTGGGAATACAGGTACCACTCCTTTCAAAGTCTTTCAAAGAAAACTCTTGAAAAAGATCAAAATGAGTATCTAAAGTGTTGATCCCTACATCTGACGGACACCTTAGCAAAAATGACTCTTAAAGAAGTTAATTTCAGTAAAAGGCAAAACCTGCAACCAAATAACATTAGCCTGCCGTATGTTTACAAGCTTTGTAACACTGTTCAAAGAATACTTAATGGGAACAGCACATTAAAAGCAGCTTATTGTAAAACGAGTAAACTCTTTGCCTTATTCCTCATGTATATGCTACCATCTGTAAATGGTTTTAAAATGTTCTACCCAGGCCTGTACACACTCTCCTTTTCAAGGACAATCACATATATTTCCCTAACCTATTAACTTTTTACTAATTTCATTAAAGAGCTAAGGTAAAAGACACCTACCTCTAGCAAAACAGTCACCACAGCGTACCTTTGGAAGAGGTTCAAGAACTTTTAATACAAAGTCACTTTCATGCCAGGTGACCACTATGCTCTTTACTTCTATACTCTGTACAACTAGCTAAGGTAACCAATTAATATTTGGAATCCACTGATTTTGAGGAGAAAAATTAAGATGTTCTCTGCCTACATGTATTTCGGTCAAGCCTCGGTTTCTTCCATCAGATCCCTATTTGCTGTTGGCTTCAAGCTGCCTTCTTCTCCGTCACTTTCATGCCAGGTGACCACTATGCTCTTTACTTCTATACTCTGTACAACTAGCTAAGGTAACCAATTAATATTTGGAATCCACTGATTTTGAGGAGAAAAATTAAGATGTTCTCTGCCTACATGTATTTCGGTCAAGCCTCGGTTTCTTCCATCAGATCCCTATTTGCTGTTGGCTTCAAGCTGCCTTCTTCTCCCCCGTTTTATCCTTATTTATCGGCTCGCCAGCTGATATTTGCAGAGGAGTGTTGGATATACAGACTCCTGTGAAGCCGTTCTAATTACCACCCCATGAATTAGCTGTCAAGTGCTGCTTTTAAGTGGCAAGGCCAGCGCTCCCCTCCAGGAGATCAAGTGCATCCACTTATTGTAACAACGGAGCACAGCAGCCGCGCTCTGCGCATGCACGGCAAACAGCGGTTATCGCAGGGGCAGGAACATACAAAGACACTTCACAAAAACACGCAGCAAGAAGAGTCCCAGTTCGAACGGTCTGTTATCCAAGAAAGCACTAATGCAGGAAGAACATCGCAGGATGTAGGGCTGCAGGGTTTCACATCAATTCCTCACCGGACAGGGCTCATCCCTTCAGGAGGCAGCGCTGAAGCCTTGTAGCTGTGAGAAGCGGTTGCCAGGTCATTTTTAAAGTTCGGATCTGAGAGTTTCAGACACACTTCAAATGCTCAAAGCAAAGACATGGGGCCAGATCCCGTTAGCGAGAGCGCTGGCAATTTTATGTGAAATGAAAGAAGATTAAAGCACCCATTTCAAAGTAGTAAAAAGCCAACCTACTAAAGGGCAATGCAGGTAACTTCCTCACCAGTTTTTCACGTTGGCCATCGCCCGCAACGTCAGCGGAATGTTCAGGCATGACTGCTGAGACACCAAGGGAACTCTCAGTCTTGTGCCACGGCTCACAGGACAGGCAAACCCCTGACCCAATAGAGAATCGGAAGTTGTTTCCACTCTCATGGCTGTATAGGGGAAGAATCTGAAGATACAAGTTTTCTTGACAATCCTGGAAGAGATGTTTTGAACTGACAGAGGTCACGGATTTTTTCAGTTCCGAGTACTTGCACAACTACTGCGGCCACTTTTGTTCAATTAAATACTTCAATTGCTTCTTTATCTGTAGTCGAGGTGTATGAAAGACTGTGCCGTGCATCACAAGAGGAGGAAAATTTAAGATTAGCCTTTATTCACATATTGGTACTGTCATAACAGATACTACAAGAACAGCACCATCACTTCAAAGAGAAAAGTAAAAGGGAAGGGGAATCCTTGAAAATATTAAAATGCTTAGCAACCTCCAAATTACTCTTCAGTTTTGGCAGCAGGCAGCTTCCCACACTTTGCATTACCAGCAGTACGTGACATGTTTCTACTGTTGTCTTCTGCCAATAAAAACATTACTCATTCTCGTCATCAGGAGAGACTTTCTAGATTTTTAAATATTATCGGGTTTTTGTTATTTTAAAATGCATGAAGCTAAATAAAGCCACACAACAGCCGACAACCTACCTTTACATACCGCGGCATGTTGTATTACACTGCTCCCCTCCACAGCATGTGGCACGTCTGTCGCTGAAGTGTAAAATATAGCACAAGCTGGCTTTTCAGCTGTGGCACGCTTTTGCAGCGAGACTAGAGTGTGACACACTTTCCACTTCACTGAGACGTACCACATGTTACAAAACATAGCTGTCCCATCATATTTCGAGTTAGTTAATATAGGAAGATTAGCGGCATCTCAAGAGATTTGTTTATCTACAAGGCTTACTTGACCACAGCTATCACTGAGGAAAAGTACATCTGGAGCTCCGCTTTTCAGATCAGGATGATTTTTTTTCTGGTATATTCTGGACTTGACTTTGTTCTTGTGTGTCACCAAACAGTTCTTTTACACAAAAGCTACAAACCCGCGCTGGCAGTCCTTGGGCGTATGCTTAACTGGAAAAATTTCTGTAAATCTTGGAGACCATGAAAAAAGATTAACTTCCGAGTAGAATACAGCTGCGTTTGTCATACCTCTATCAAAGATTAACATTTCTAAGATCAGCTGATTAAGCCTAAAATCTGGTAGAAGGGCTTCCTCCAAAAATACAGAATGAAGTAAATTTACGAGTTGTCTTGTCCTTACTGTCAAATGAAGCAGAATTCACCACTGAAATACATGTGTGCAATTTGTACTGTAATAAATGCTACACAGATCTTCAACATCACACAAGATGGACCAAACCCAAAAATGTAGAAACTTGTTGCATATCAAGAGACAGCCAAGTGTCACAGCTTACTAAAGTACCAGATTTCTGGAGCACAACACTGAGAGCAAATTGATGCTGAAGCCTCTCAGTTCCAGCCAAATTTCATCAAGCATATGCAGAACCCAAGCAGAGCATTCTGTGGAGCCACTTGCAGGCTCCCTACAGCCAGAGCTAGCCCTGGCTTGGATAAAGTAAGCTAAAAAACCATCGGAAAGTCAACAGAAGTCATTCTTCTGAAGCACATTACAAAGCTTCTTCAACCAATCCTTTGCTCAGCTATTGCGAGAGTTGCTTTCCTCCAGAACAAATTTCTTTAGATTTCAGGTTTGTTTCTTTCTTTTCTGTGCCTTTTCGCTTATGATTCACAGCTCTGACAGGCCTGTCAGCATCTTCTCATCTCGCACGTAATCAGCCCCACCACCAAAGGGCAAATGAAGCAAGCAGCTCCACGCCCTCCCGCCTCGCCGACCCAGCCCCCACGCAAAGCCACTTTTTGGATTCGACATTAAACACAAAACCTTGTACCAACCTGCTTTACCTAAAATAGGTTTGCCGTTGGTGTCATTAACGACAGAAGCAGAAACTAATGGGGCTGTGCAGCACTTCATCACCTCCGCATTAAGCAGCCTCTGCCTCCAGCTGCCTGACAGCAATCGCTGCAAGACATCTCTCAGTTGCTTATGAGTCTACTGAACTTTAATTGTTTATATGCTAGTTTATGGCTCAAATTACAGTTTTTGAGCAGCCTGAAAACAATCTCATTTCCAAGAAAGAATTTTTAGAGCACATATGACTGAAGCTGAGTAGAGATAAGCTTAGACCTTATGGCTGAAGCCCTGGAAAAGCGCTGTCTGTGAACAACAAAGTCTCCATGAGATTCTGGTCATATCAGGTCGGCCAAAATTTTCACAAGTGCCCATTAATTACATGTTCTTACGTCTTACTCGGTGTTCTTTACGACTTGACAGAGGCGCCCACGTTCTACAGACGAGCAGAATTTTCACTGTAACCTAACTCATCGAAATTTGGTTTGAACTTATGAAATAGTACCTGGAAATGATTATTCTGAACAAGGTGTCCCGTGAAGAACAAATCAAATCTTCTTTAAACTGACCCTGGGGCTGAGATCCTATACGAACTGCTTAACATGAAAATAAGCGTTTGCTTATGCTACAGCCTTTCTCTCAGCAAAGCCACTAATGCAGCCACCTCCTCTAATGGGCAGCTCTTCGTGATATTTGGAGGAATTTCCTAGTGAAATGCAGCTGATATTTCCAGAAGGAAAAGGGAAGGCACACAGGAACACTGCATTCTCACCTGAGACAGCCACCAAACACAGCAGATGCTGAAACGGGAGATGTGGTTCTTCAAATTGCACAGGAAAAAAGGAATTCAAACTTTTCGCATTATTTTGTCAATGCCTCCTAAGTAAAATGAGGTAAATTATGTTGTACAAATATTCTACTAATTTAACTCACAGCTAATTTTAAAAATGAGTTTGTGAGCAACTACCAAAAAACGCAGTAAGGGGTTTCCTCAAGTGATATTCTGAATTCAGAATTTAAAGAAAAAAGCGATTAAACAAGATCTTTAAGAATACAACTTACAGCTTTTTCCACAAAGGAGAAGTCTTCTAAATCTCTAATTTGCAATAATGAAGAAAATTTACCGCACTGTAAAGTTAAAATTTCAAAGCTACCAAAACATACTCATTTTGCTTCAAAAAACAGTTCAGAATAAAGAAAAAAATAATTCTATCAGATTGTTTTAATTGATTCCACTTATTGCATTTTAATTGTCTTTTTCCATATTTCAGAGATTTAAAAGACTCTAATCTATACCCACATGCTTGAGCTCAAAATCCCTTGATTTTTCCTCTGTATATTAAATATTACTGAAGGAAATAAAGAGAAGAAAAAGGACAAGAAGGACTCCAGAGAGACCACTGTAAGAGAGAAAATGGCATTTAGTAACAGATGCAAAGTTCAAATACTGTCAGGCTGCAGCGAATAACTCAAGTGGCAGCAATTGTGTAACACTCCAGATACGAGGGCTGCAAGTTAAGGCAGTTTGCAGTTTGTGCTCGTAGTCTGAGCAGCTAAGTGACAGCTGTTTAGGACAAAAACCTATTAAATAGCATCAATATCTGATGGCAAAAAGGTGAACAACTTAAATCATCCTGAAATTTCTAACTACTCTGCGACGTACTTTAAATCCTTCTTACAGTACAGAACAGCAATAACCCTAAGACACGTATGAAAAAAAAAATATATAATCCTCAACTGTTCTCCAGGTCTATGTCATATTGATTTATAACAGTTATTTCTAAGACAGACAAAAACACACAGATGCAAACAATTACTCTATTTTTGTAGGCAACAAGTGAGGTGGGTGGTAACCGAGAAATTTTGAGAAATCCTGTCACAATATTCCGCTTTTTCTTAAGTAACCCTCATCACACAACAAACGCTCGCCACATCAGAGACTTTCCAGGGCCTGAAGGGCCACTTTGATTCCAGACCGCTGCAGGCATTAGTGGGGACGTAATTAGGGTAAAAAGTTCAACCACAGTTCCATGTCTAGAGTGCTGCCAGAAATAAATTTCCTCTCATTCACTGGTTTCTACTGTACCCTCCCCGAGAAACATATTGAAAACACATTTATCTTTGTAGAGTTTGTTCCTCTTCTAATTAACTTTATAGCGTTTACAGTATTTAATAATTTAAAGTGGAATTTAAAGTGGCCCTGGAACCAGCAGCTCTGCCTGTAATGGCGCTGTGCATTATCTTTTCCCCGTAGAGCTGCTCCTGACAGGCGACAGGGGGAAGGTTTGTGCCCCAGCTGGGTTTCTCCGGCCGTGGGTTTAGCGAACAGTTCCTTCCTCCCCTCCATCTCCTCCCCGAACCATTTACCCGCGCGGGGGGTTGGAGCAGCAGTAAAACGAAACCGCGCCTCGGCTCGGCAATCTGCTCTCCCCGACCTCCGCGCCATCCCAAGGATCGCTTCGGCAAGGTTTATCTTTTTACAGCTTAATAAATCAAAGCTTTAGAAGGTCAAAAGTAGCCACGGTTCTCACCAACTGGTCAAAGTTTGACCCCAAATGCTCATTTTCTTCCTTCCAGTTTTGATCCAAGATTAACAGTTTATTATAGTTGAAAGGTTATTTCTTACTATAGCTCACTCAGACAAACACTTGGCCTATCAGAGGAACACCGGATCTTTCCTACCCTCGGCATTTACAAATGAAAACACCACCTTGTTCCATTCCTTATTCCATTCAAGCTAGCTCTATCTCCGAGCACTTTAATCTGTGAGGAAAAAAACCACAAAATTACCAGTATGCATCACTTCAACAATGTAAAAGTTGCTGAAGTGGATTAATATAATTCTAGAAAAACAAAATCTGGATCTGAAGAGCTCTTTTCAAGATGAAAAACACTGCTATCTATAGCGCCTAACAGTCAAATCCAACATCGCTAAAAGGAATTTAAACTACTTTAGTCAGAGTTTGTGTCTCTCAGGATCTTAAAAGTTACCACACAATCTGTTAAGACTAAACTGATTTTTCCTACAATAACCAACGAGGGAAGGTTTTTCATCTGCTAGAATGGAGGGAAATCTTTGCAAGGCAGTTGATAGGACGGCACGCTTTGCAGTTAATGGTGCTTTACAGTTTTTCAACAGTACCAGAGCCTTCAGAACTAAACCCCCAATGACTACAGGAAGCTGAGAGCTTTACCCAACTTAAAAGGTTCTCCTATACTTTTTAGAACAAAACCAATTAAATTAAGTACGCTCTCTAGAAACAAACTTATACATCCTTGACAGTCTTCAAAAAATAAGGCTGGAGGGAAAAAAACCAAAACAAACTATGAGTAAATTTTGCACAGTCTTCGAAAAAAGACCACAAATATTTAACGAACTTCATAAAAATCTGTCATGGTGTCCAATACAATTGAAAATCACAACCATCTGTCCAGCCCATTTTTATGTGTGATTTGAAAAAAACATGCTGTGTTTTATCTTGAGTGGATACACCCTTTACACCCTCAGTTGCGTGATTCAGTCTCTGGCACAGAGCTGTGAGTCCAGGGCATAACCACTGCATTTCCAACGGCATTCCAGTAAAAATATTCCGGGGAGACTTAACTCCCTGCAGCGTGAGAAATGTGAACAAGAACTTCATTCATCATCACTAATTTCCTTCTCTTGGGTGATCCTTCCAGAAAGCTTTGCTGTTTGTCGCTGACAAATCATTTCACAGCTAGCTAATTTTAAACATTAAAAGCCACAGACACTTCGAACTGGACACTGGATTTCAGCATGAACCAGTTACTCTGCCAGACAAGTCATGGGGTCATATGATTTTAAAAGACTAATACGAGGAAATATTAACACTTTATTTCTTTCGATTCCTGCTCGTGCGATGCTGCTTTCTACCAAAACCTTAACACTCCCATAAACACATTCCCAAGTTAAACTTGTGCTAAGGTTAGGAGGTTTTAATCTACAGTAGCCCTAATAAAAGTACGCTTCCTGAAAAATTTGCTGCCAATTGATCTGCCTTGTAAACTGATCAGCAGGGAAAAAAATGCTAGCTAGTCAAAGTTACACGTTTTGTTTGCTCCAACTACTCCTCCTTCTTTAATTTGCCCTTATTTCCTCTCTCTTCCCATGATTAAAAAAGATTATCTCTTGCTTCTCACACCCTTGAATGACTGCCATTCAATTCTTCAAGACATCCAAAATTTTCCATCACTTGACATCATTAAATTAATAGGCCTTTCTAAAAACATATGCTAGAATCTAACACATGCTATGGGCTGCACAGGTTACTCATAGAGGTCCTTCACTCTCCATAATGTAGAAGGTTGGAAAGTCTACTGGCCTCAAATCCTTACTTTTTAACCCCCTATAAGTGAACTTTCAATTAGCTATACTCTTATATAACATACATGCCTACATAACATTCGGGCATGAATTTCCAATCTCTTATCCAAGTGTATTTATTTGGACAAAAGACAAGTGCAGCCAAGTGTCACATACTTTTTGTAAGGTTGACTTAAAGATCTGGGTTGCATTTCAAGCAGATCTTCAAGATTCTTTTTCCCCTCTCCCACTAAACGATTAATTAACAGAAGATAAAATATTGCTATCGAGAAACATGGTTATTGTGAAAATCATTTACAGGATTTCCACCTTCGTTGTTTTGCTCTTTTAACGAGGGATGAGCAAAAGAATAAAGCATTTTAGCAAGCGAGTGAGAGCACAGCTCATGGCTACCCAGCTCCAGCAGCAAAGTTAACCGAAGAGATTCCCTCCTCTGTGCTCATTCCCACCTTCATGCTACAACTGACTTCCTTCTCAGCTGCACGTTGTAGTTTTGCAAGCAGTTCTTCATAAACAGGTGACTATTATAATCCATATCACTAAAAAATAAAATCAGAGCATTATTTTTCACTTGGATTATTAATTCTGTCTCCTCTACCGTATGGTTCTACAAGCAGCTGAAGCGACCAGAAGCACCAGCACCAGTGGATGAGTTGAGCAGGAATTTTGTCTTCTCTGCTGGTCAGTGAATCACAGAACTGCGGTCTAAAGGCTCCCTTGCCGTATGTCCACAGTTGTACTGATACAACCCTTTAGCCAGAGCAGCACCCATTCCATTACAAGACTTCTGTCCCCCATGTACAATAAACTGCTCAGCTAATAAAGACAACAAAAAAATAAAGAAAGGAAAACAAAAAATCTCGAGAGTAGAAACAAAGTTTGGGAGCTCATAATTAAGCCTAATGGGGCAAACGCTTGAGTCATCAGAACACTTAGTATTTGAGGAAAGGTAGATACCAGGGTTTAAAGCACTTACAACATTCTGTACTCAGAAGAGATGGTTTCATACATAAGACACTGCAATTACTCATCTCTGTCTTCCCTGCCCCCTTCTCCCTTTCTCTGCCCCCACACACACTTTTTTCTGGTTTTCCTCCTGCTATTGTCACTTGTGTTAGCTTTCTGGTTACCTGCGTGGTCTACTGCAAGGTGGATGCCACCACTCTCAAAACTTCAGTTTCTTTGTCGCTAATCTAAGCTAAAAAGATTATCCTGGTCACTTCCCCATTAAACTTCCCCATCAGCTGAAATGAAGCATTTGCTTAAATTAAAGCTATCGGTACCTTTACATCTGAGCACAACAAAAGCATGTCTAATGTCTTTTGGACCTTGGGTGTATTTGAAAGTGTTCTACAGATCCTGTATGTTCCAGACTACGGCTTCGGAAACCAGGAATGTATTTCCATTTGACATAATTGGTCTTATCTGGTTATCTTTAAACTGAGTCGCTCCAAACAGCACACATTAACTAGTTCTGCCACGCAGTTCTGCAGCCACCACTACTATTCATTTTAAAGGGGGGAGAAAAATTCTGTTTGCTTTGCGGATTGCTAATCTTGATGTTTTGCCACCCAGAAAAGTCATTAACGTATACCAAACTCCATCAATTCTTTTTGTGTGTGTATGAACATTTATTTATCTTATCACCAAGAACAAAGTAAGTACGCCTCTACAAAAACAAAATTTATGCAGATGTTCTTTCCTATTTGGTTTTCCTTTAATTTGCAAATCTTGTAATCTAAGACTGAAGTTGACTGAACCGACTTCTAGACCAGCACAGTAGTATCAGCCAAAAAACACAATCTGTTTCCCATTTATGTGTCAAGACTGCATCCTTCTTGGGGGCTGTGAAAACTATTGTTTTGAAAAGATTATACAGTGAATCACAGAATGGTTTGGGTTGGAAGGGGACCTTTAAAGATCATCTAGTCTAACCTCACGCTAGACATATTTCAGTCATTTTACTAGACGGAAAATTTGACTTTTTAAGTACAAAAATGTGTGTACCAAAAACTAGTCAGAAACTCAGATATGAGGCTTTAGAAAGCACAGATTTCATCTTCCCTGGCAAAATGCTCTTCATGGGGAATACAAGGATTGAGAGTAGTGGCAAACCTCCCTCTACAGAATTTTTACAGAAAACAGATACCAAAAATCAATTTCTAAGTGCAAAGTTTAACATTCCACATACCCTAAGTGTTTTTTTTAAAGCTTGTTCTCAACCATGACTGTCACAAAGAATTTAAGATTTAAAAGTAAGAAATATTAACGTTAAGACCTCAATACCAATATTCAAGGGGATGTAAGTTTTATCAGCATATATTGTATCAATGACAACTGCATTAGGTTTCATTATAAAAGAGATTCAACCCACGCGCCAAGCTACCCAGATGTTGACGTCTAAGTTAATACATTGAGAGACACACTGGGAGACATCTTAAAAATTAACAAGGTATTTTTAGACCTGTCAAAAATCTTTAATTAAGTAAAACATCAGGGGATCTCTGGGATAAATTATCGTATTTCTAAGTTACTAAAGAGAACTTTCACTGTCTAAATGACAACAAACAAAATTTCAGGAATGAAACGTACATATAAGTGTTGATTTTAAGCAAATGTTAATTTTGCACAAAGTACGTCTATACCGAGTCTTTATTTCATAATGAGGTGAAGAAATCATAGCATAGTATCAAAGACAAAATTATTCATTATCTTCTTGCCATTAAAATACATAGCATCTTGTAGGGATAGTGAGAAATACTGATGTTATTAAATATAAGTTATACTTTTGAAGTTATTAATTCATGACTACTTGAAAATGCTTTAGATTGGAGATTGACAAATGTTCTACATTAAAAAGAATTGTCTTTTTACCATATTTCTCTCATTATAGCGTATTTACTTTACAGCTAACGGAAAAGAGAAGAATTTCCTGACGGTAACCACTAATGCAGACTAGTGGTCAGAACCAGGAAATCCCAGCTCCGAACTTGAACGTGTCAATATCTCGTTGATACAGTCCCAAAAGATAAAGTAAGGGCAGGGAGGCTGCGCTGGTGGAATTATTTTGAGGTTACACCTTGCAAAGATAAAGACATGGGTCCTACTGTTATAATAGTGTCCAAACTCATTCACTTTATACTAAAAAAACACAATGGAGTTTACGGATCATGTGTTGGAAGACTTGGATTTCACACACTGGGTCCGCTTTGGATCAGTAACCTTTGAGAACATCACTCAGTCTTTTAGGCACTTGCTTTATCCTTCTGTTCAATGGGAAATATTTTACTGTCGGTGCTGCATCATTTCACTGATGATATTACCTGCCAGTTCAGCAGATAAAACAGACCTCCTATTGCCTGCCCACGTTCAGCCGGGTGCTGACGGCTGCACTACTTGGTGCCATAGCCAGCATAAGCCCCAAAGTAGGTGAGGAGATGACCGTATTCAAAATCAAGCACTTTGGAACAAAAACTCTAGAATAAACGTACTATCTTCTTCAGATACATGATTAAACAAGGTGGTTTATTTGTCTGCAACCACAAGAAACAACGTTAAGCATAAAACCTCAAGAACAGAACAAAGTTGTGATTCAGGCTCAGAGGCTATTTTAATGTCCTACACCAATTCTTCCATCATTATAGAAATGTAATCAAATGATCTATGACTAACAGAAGAAAAAAATAAGAGTGGCGCTTGAGGCAATTTAAAAGGAGCGTGATTCCAGTTGACAGCAAACTATCAAAGAACTCTAAATGAGAAAGCTATCGACAAAACAGGCAAATTGCAAGGACTCCGTCAAAAAAAGAACTTGCAAGGAGCAGTAAATGTAGAAAACACCCACAGGAGGGTGGAAGATAAAAGGCCCTATAAATTGTTTTGCAAGCTGTAAACACACCATTAGGAAGACATTTCATTTCTCTACCCTACATGGCTTTTGTTTTAAACATTTTAAAGAGGCAACATTAATATTCTGGCTTAACGCAGTAATAATACACTCAGAGAAATTTACAGAGACTTGATGGTCTGTCTCCACACCCAGAGCGATTAAATTCTTAATTGAAAAGGGTGTGGCACAGAATTAGTCTTACTACTGTAAGAAGATTTACTTGAACTGTTTAGCCTTTGAATCACTGTGTAGAGGATTACCCTTGAAAAGCAAGTATTTTCCTGCAGGTATAGCTAGGAATTCTTTGCATTGTCTGAATCAATATATCTAGCAGACATAAAATATCCTAAGGCCCTCTTTTATAAGAGCAATGATACAACAATAATGCCCAGAGAGCACAAGACAGGACTGTTAAGTTATTTTTCTAGCTCCAAGAAGTAGATTTAGCATGTATTTTGCTGACAGAGTGGCTGTAACAATGAAATGGCTTGGTCCTTGTAGTGCATTTGATACATGACTGCTGCTGGAAATAATTTTTAATTACTTTTTAAGACACAGATATTGCTTTACACAACTTCTCGATAATAATTCCAACCAGGATTAATATCAGAAAAGGCTAATCAAAATTGTGATTACACCGAGAACAAAATAAACTCAAAATACTTTGTAATCTATTTTATATGAAGATTATTTTTTTATTCCTTCTAAAAAGCTTAGGTCATATGCAAATGAATGCCAACATACTGACAAAAACTTGGAAAGCACTTCACAGTGTAATCACATTAGCAAAAAAAGAATAGATCTTTACAGTTGTAATCTACTGGGGGGTTTACGATCTATATGAGACTTGATTCACAAAAAGTACTCTTACCCAGAAGATCCAATGCTTTTGCATACACCAAGAAGAGGCCGCTTCTCAGAAAAATTATCACATTTCTGAGCACCTAATAAGGGAGAAAACAAAAAAAAAAAAAAAAGGAGATCACTATGTACTGTTTGTGTTACCCTTCAAAGTACAGGTGTGCATGTTGTGGGGACCCAACAGACACCGATACTGAAATGACACTGAGTATGTAATGTGAAACTCACAGCCTGTACAAAATTAGTGACAGCAACGCAAAAACAGGCAGAGCCACCAACACCGGCAGAACTGTTCTTGAACAAGACGGCAATGAGTAACAAACCGAGCAGCAAAAGGCGGCCAGGACTCGGGAGTTATTTTCTGCTCATTTCAGTCAGGGTTAAGGATTCCGTAACTATAAGAAGTAATGCTTCCTCACTTGTCATTGTTTTATAAAAGGTGTCTGCAGTAAGGCTGTCACCATCTCTGTGTGCAGTTCACACACTGGCTTCCAATTTATTCTACCGATGTGTGAGTGGGCTGTAAGAGCGTTACCCGCAGCAGCGCAGCGTACGAGCACTTACAGCCACATTTACACCCTGCTCTGTGCTGAAGAAAACACAAGAATACGTTCAAAACAGCCTTCAGTCAGTTCTATGGCCGAGCCATTTCAGCCCTTGAGAAAGCAACCTCCAGCAACTGCCAGCGAGGCACAAGCTCCACCCGCTGCTCCAAGTGAAAACACGACTCCAGCTCCGGATCCCATCGGCTTCCACGGTTGGCTCCAGGACGAAGGGGAGAAGCAGAGCTCGGTGAGGGCTCCTCCTCGGCTCTGCCGGCCCTGCTGGCCCCAGAGCTGGGCGACTCAACCCAGCCCTCCCCTCCGTCTGCCCCAGCACCCTCACACCGTCCCTCCAGACCCAGAGCCATTAACTACACCACGCTGCTCAAAAGGGGACTTCCAAAGTTTTGAAACTTGGCCTTATTGCCACGTAAACAAAAATAAAACTAAAATTGGGTCAAAAATCTCTCCTCCTGCGAGCAATGCTTTACTAAATTCCAGGCTACATTTCTATCCAACTTAAATAACAGAATAGCCACCGCCACCACCACTAAGTTTCCTCCATTTTCTTTCAACCTTTGCCTTTTTAATTATCTATCTATAGGTATGCATGTGTGTGAACAATAGATTTTTTTTTTCCTCCATTATACACCAAACCTTTTGATCTATAAAGAATATTAGTGATACAGTCCATTCAAAATTTAATTCGCAAATACTGGTGTACTGCACTAAATCAATTATTCAGAAAGACACAACAATTAACAATATACATTTTCACATAACAGACTGTTAATTATTAATAACTCTGGTACATGCAATTAATTTGTAACAAAAACTGTTCAGTACTCTCATCTGTACAAGGATAAGTCTTCCCCTCCTACACATTTGGGTATTTATAAAGTCAAACGGGTCACATGAATAATTTCACCATCAACAATAGCTTTCCAAGTAACCCAAATCAGACAAATGTATTTTCCTTTCACTCCTATTATTTCAAGAGCTTTTATGAGTCGTACCTGTACTGTATGTACTGACCTGTAAATTGATAAATGAAACATACAGTCTTCTCAAGACTCTGGCAACCAATCTGTTTTCTTCAACACCAGTAACAGATGAACTCCATTTGTTTCTATTCATTTCAGCAAAATGCTGACTACCAGGAGTCCTGACACTGATTTAAGCAGAGCCAGGATTTTACCTTAAGTATTTAACTATACCTTTTTCTGTTCCTTTTTTCTTTTTCTTTTTTTTTTTTTTACTAGGATGTATTACAGACATGAACTCACATGCTTCTTTGTGGTCTTGTTCCAAGTTTAATGACAAGGAAGGGGGAGCAAGGGGAAGAAAGGTGGTGGCGAGTACAGAGAAACAACCACACAAAATCAAAAGCAATGCCAGGTTTTAATACCTACAATATAGATTTGAAAAATTTGTACAATCGGTGCTTAAACTTCTGACTTGAGTCTGTAATGACAGAGGCCCTCATTAAAAAAAAAAAAAATCCATTTTCTACTTCAAATATACACTTTCAGAATGTAAATACTAATACGGTAGAAAAGGATCATTATTTTGAGGACTCTGCAGGGCATTAAATCAGGTTAATAGCGGTGCCATTCGCGAGATTGCAAAAAGCGACATGTGTTGTTCTCCGCAATGCCTAATGGAGTCAGCAACCCTTTCTGCTTCTGCCGTGGGATTTAATCTTCCAAGTTATGGTGGATTAATTTTTATTTGTAAAATTGTGTTTATTTGCATGTGCGATGGACTGACGTTGTACACACCTGCTCCACACACAGTGTTTAACAAAATGCAGCAGGATGATTGAAATGAAAAACAGCTAGCTAAATCCCTCAAATACAAAAAGTATTGAAATCCTGTTGCAAAGTCTTTTCCTTAAACTCCTTTTATTCTAAATCCTTTTAATTCTGTCATATAACACTACAGCATTTATAAAAAGCTGAAAATCCTGACAAATCACACAATTAAAGTAATGAAAACTGTCCTTCCTGCCAACAAGGCATCACCTTATCTACCGCTCCATTTAACTAAATGATTTTTTTTTCTGAAAAAAATAATCTAACTTCAGTTATTATACTTTTAAAAAAAAATATCTGTGGCTAAACCAAATTTCATGCAAATCAACATTTAGAACTTTATGAAGTCAAAAGGTTACCCACACGTAAGCTCAAAGCTGCTTATGTCCTGTACTTCTGATGAAACTGTGAACAGGTATCTCCGGGGCCTATGAAGCCGCTCAATAATGCCAATAATAACAGCAAGGACAGCAGCAGCACCCCTTTCGGAAGAATAAGAACAAAATCCCAGTGTCCTCTCGTTTCCCTCGAGTAAGAGAAGTACTCTACAAATGTCAAATTCTGACCTACTTAGCAACAACCTACACAGATGACAGCGTGTGTTGTTCTGGTACGGAAATCCACTGATGAAGTTCACAGGCATTTAATAACGTGCTGCAGCTCCTCATCAATAAAATCGCTCGCATTTCTATCTTTTACTTCAAAATTGTGCTGCCTTTGTGGTCCTGCCCCATGTCCACCATGGTGCCGACCAGTATCTGGAAACGCAAGGGGCCAGCTGGCTGCTATCCACTACGTCCAGTTTTCCCTCCCTGTTTTGCTCCTCAGTGTTTCTGGAGCCACACGTTAACTGAAGACAGAGAGAAATACTCTATTTTGATCGAATCTTGTTTGAAAAAACACCTTGAAGATGCATCAGTCTAACATGGCGCAAGTTTAAGGTGTACTGGTTTAAGGCGTTAACGTGATGTGGCCAGAACTGAAATGGTAGCACCCAGGTCGGTCCCCACAGCTTCAAAGAAATTAGCGTTTTAAAATGCCATGTTCCAAAATTCTTCCCTAGAATATCTATAAAAGGCTTACTTGCTCTGCCTGGGAA
This sequence comes from Apaloderma vittatum, assembly GCF_000703405.1. NCBI lineage: Eukaryota > Metazoa > Chordata > Aves > Trogoniformes > Trogonidae > Apaloderma > Apaloderma vittatum. The sequence goes on along the minus strand of NW_009718618.1, from coordinate 19,650 downwards.
TTCTGTTCTGTAATTTCTACAACCCATACACATTAACATCAATTACCCCCTAACAACCCACCTAACAGTTACAAAACACAAAACCTTCAACGCACACCTGCGGGACCCACTGACACCCACCCAAACCCAGCTACCGGCTGCTGCTGCTGCTTGCTCAGCTCGTAGGGCTACTGCTTTTTTTACTATAATATGTACTGTGCAATTATTTGGCCCTCAAGGGCTTAAAACCACTAAGCCACCCAAGTGGTTGAACATACCCAAAACTCACATCTGCCTTCCTTTAGAGAGCAACCCAAATACTACAGTTTTTTCAGGATACCTGCACATAAAGCTGAGTCAGCTTTTGAGGCTCAAATTTTATTTTACCAACATCAAAGATGCAAGCAGTAGAGCACAGAGATAAATTTGCTGCAAAACTTAAAAACTTTCAACAGTCCTAGATTTTCAAAAGCAAAACTATTTCGTGTCCCAATCAATTGTAGCTTTTCACATTAATTCTAGTTTTCAGCCCTTCACCCACAAAGTTCATTTGGTTCATAGTTGTTTTAAACATATCACCCCCAATTTCTCTCTCTTATTTCCTCTCTTATTTGCCTTTTTTTTTTTTTAACCTTACCAGTCAATGGCAATAAACTAATTCAGTTCACTGGAGGAATTTATTTTCATAATGCTCATACGTGGAAATAGGTTTTACAGACAATGACTGATTTAAACTTCAACACACAAGCCTGTCATCACGTACCCTTTAACCACAAATTACCACACACAATGCTATTCCTGCAGCTTTTCCTTGTTTCTTGAGTGACTTTACACTATGCAAGCCCACCTTAATAAATGGGACAGCACATGGCAGAAAGCAGGTATTTGGCCAGAGTTTTGTAAAATGACCTGGGACAAGCAATGAAAAAGGAGAGCCTGCAGCACTGACCTGTTTCAGAAACAGCACAACAAATTTTTTAAAATACTAGTAGAGTTCTGAATTTATTAGTGATCTCATAGGTTAAGGAACATATAACTACTACATAAAACCTAAATAAGTAATACTTTTAATGTTTCTATAAATACCACAGAAATGCTGATCAGAAGAGAGACTGACTGACAGCACCCAGAGATGCCCTCATATTTTGAATACTACCTACGCAACTTGCTCTCCTCTCAAGCCCCAAACCTGGTCACAGTGTAAAGCTTCAGTGTGCAAAAGAGTCATTTATATTGCAGGCGGTAGACAATAACCAAAGCCACTGAAGGCCACAGTAGACATTCTCTGTTGCAGAGAAGAGTTGATGTCTACATTTTTCAGTGTCATTTACAGAAATGTTTCAATTCTTCACTGACATCTTATCCAGGTCGCAGACCAACCAGGGCACGGACACATCAAAGTGCTGCAGTGCTGGGCCAGGTCAGGTCTTGCCTGGTTTGTGAGCTCTGACCAAACCCCACACGAGCACGGCAGCAGAGCTGCCGGGTCAGACCCGTTCCAGGAGCCATTGAACTGCTCCAGCGTGGCACCGAGCCCGAACTAATAAACCTCACCGGATCCCAGCTGGCAGCGTGCGAGGCCAGCTCCAGACACTGCCCCACGTTCCTGCGCCTCAGACCGCTTCCATCCTGCTAAATCAGATCTGAGGAGGTCACCTCTGCAATCAGCCTGCGTGAAGTAAGCCTGTACAAAATGACTCTTCTGAAACAATGTGTTACTATGCTACTAAGCACACGATGCAGCAGAAGATCCAACATCAAAGGACTAGAGTATTTTAACAAACTCGTTGACAAACTATTAAGTTCTGCTACTGCAAAGTCACCAAGGTAAAACCAGGAGCTTTCCTTTCACACCTGGGAATGAGCGTCTTATCACAAACTAAGATCTGTTTCTAGGAACGTGCCAAATCCATCCACCAAGAGAGTTCTATTTTCAATAATTCCCTTTTTACAGCTTTACAGTAAAATAGTGTTTGAGCTTACTGATGGTAATCAGCTTCTCCTTTACAAATTCCTTTTATTTTGTTCAGAATCATTAAAGCCCATGTGTTAGTTATCTAAGGCCTCTTATTACAGCTTTACTTTTATCTGATTCCAGATACTGGTCAATGATACATTCATGTACTTTTAATCAAAGATTTATTTAAGCCAAGCCACGTAAAAAGAGACCAAAACATGTTTTTAAAAGGTTTGGCTTAATTTACTATGAACTAATTTGAATAGTTTTCTAATGTAACAACTATCGTTGTCAGATGTTAAATATATCCAATTTAGAGACAGGCAGTAACTGCTTGAAGGAGTTCATGAGCAGTGTAACTTACTGGATTGAAAAATCAGAAAGCACTATTTTCCTATCACAAAAAAACCCCCAAACTTATAGGTTCTTCAATTAGTTTAGTTCATCCCCATCTATGCTTTTTCTCCCCCTCTTTTTTTTTGCGTTGCGAGAGGAAGGGACATAGACATCCGTTACTTAACAACACACGTAACAGCAAAAACCCGTAACTCACCAGAAATGATGCAGTGTTCCCATAAACAGAACAAAAGGCACAACATGCTTGTGAAGTATTTTGTTTTAAGTTACTTTACTATAGAGTTACAGAACCACATATATTTCATATATTCTTCTGCTCAGGAGATCACCGAGACAATTTAAAATGTGTCCATAAAACCTTTAACTTTCTTCATGAAACACTCAGAATTACCATAATTTACTATTTTTGTAATGATTTAAGCAATTAGAATTTAGCTTGTGTTTTTTTGAGCTCACTAATTAATTTATGATATGCTACTAAGAAAACGTAATCCAACATAATCTCAAAAAACCTTGGTCATACTAGAAGCACATTCTTTTCACCTACCATGTAAAATATGGCAACCAATTTAAACCAGAAATACTACTCAGCAGCTGCACAGAACAGTTTTCCCAGCTGAAATTACAGTGAGAGCGGATAAGCAAAACGCTGGTGAAACCAAAAATAAGCCAGGACATCAACAAATCTTAGGCCTTTAAGAAGTATACAATCAGATTTTGTCTTTAGATTGAAGGGTGTAATTTTTTTTTTTTAAGGGATTTGCTTGTTTACACATAGTTGCTTAAATTTTGCAGCAAGCTCTTCCAAGGGGTTAACTCAGAATTTCTGGAACAATCCTGTTAAACAAACTAAGCAGCTTGTCTTAGAACTTGATAAAACATTATTAAAGCAGCAAAAAAGAACACGTGCCTATCGACAGATCAAGGAAGCAGCGTGAGAGCTAAAATCTGAAGATGAAACTGGAGATAGCACTGGATTACAGAGTAGGAGGAGAAAAGAAATAAACTTGCAAAAAGCTATTACGAAGGTGACGGGTTAAAATTAAGGAAAAAACCTACACATCAGGTTATGATTTGGAGAGCAATGATTTGGACAAAGACCTATAAAAACAAATTTATGCTTAATTATGAACCGTATAAAGATATACTTACTGATTTGTGGAGCTGGTAAAATCCGCGCAGCTCGAACTGGGCCATGGCGGACAGAAAAGAGTTCCTGAGCTTCACCACTGATCTGCAAAACATTGAACGAGGAATATACAATTTAAAAAGAAAAAAAAACCCAAACATGGTTATTAAAAAAAAAAACCCACCTCAGCATATATTTAGTAGGTATGAAAGTAGGTAGCGAGACCTTGTACAAAAGGTAGGTAAGAAAGGAAGTTGGTAAAACATTGCCTTTCTAACCAACCACCTGCAATTTCTCTCCATGAGAGTATCTCAGAGGCCTTAAATAACACAAAGGACAGCACCAAAGACGGCCTGCCCCTAAACCCACGCGCCTTCGACCGCCTGAATGAAACCCACTATCTGCAAGACTTGAAGATGACTGCTGACTAAAAGTCACAAAAATTCAAGGAATGTGAAACACAAGCATGTATTCTACGTAGCCTAAGTTTCTAAGAAAAATGCCGACTAACCCACGATCAACAGTGGCAAACACTGATGGTAAAAGACCTGAGCATCTGATATATTGGTATGTTCCATATTCTGCAGGTGTGAAAATTATGTCTAAAAATAGGAGGTCAAGCTAATTAAGTTTGTCACTAATGGCAATCTTGAAAAGATTAAACCAGGAGTAGTTAAGAAGAATTTCCAGACTTCCTGCACGTGGTCAGTCAGAATGCATTTTCATAACTGCCTGGTAATGGATCCGATATGGAACGTCAAACTTCAGGAAAATGGCAAACATTATGAAGCTCATTTCCAAATAACCAACAACTTAAAACAGATGTAATGAGACTAAAAATGTAGTCGGCAAAAAAAAAAAAAGGTTTTGCCGAAGAAGCGGTTTACAGTATCAGAAGAGAATGCAATTTGGAACAAGTTTCTTACGAACCCATAAACTATAAATACACGTTAACTTTCTGAAATGTCATTTGATGGTCGTTCCCATTTCTTTCCGCACTTCAGCTCACACATTCTAAAAGTTAAAATACTACTACTGTTTGACCAACAAATCGTGCGTATCATACTTCAGCCTCCCAGCTTTCTTCCAGTCTTAACCCTGAGCCTCATAATTTCTTAACCCTGCTTTAGATAATGTGGGCAGAAGGACACCTATGCCACTGAAGCACAAGTCTTTGGTAAGATCACTTTGAAAACACTGTTAACTATGGAGGTAGCCCATCATTCTGTACACAGTAAGTAAATGCAAAATGTAGAGAACTACTGCTTTTATATATTTACACCTGCATTCAGAAAAAAACCAGCTAGGAAAAAAGGCAGAGCGCAGCTACGCAGCAAATGAGAAAAAGAGAGGCTAATAAAGAGATGAAAAAAGATGCAGGCAGCAGCACATTTTCTATCCATCAGAACACACCAGGTCCATGAAAAGGGAAAGGAGGAAATGGAGAAGAAGAAAAATATAAGGCTTTGGAACTATTATTATTGGCAATTAAAGATTTTTTCCCCCCAATTATGAAAATGGTGTTTCACATGTGTATGCACATCAATGGCCATGGATGAAAACAAGGAAAAGGACCAGCACAACAAAAGTATGGAAGAAGTGATTCACATAAAACAACCCAACCCAGTCACCTCCTCCTACATGTGACTATGCCAGCACATCAGCCTTAACTCCATCTACCTCAAATAACATTATAGTCCCAGAAGTAAGATACGCTAAGAAGGCCAAACCTTCTCAACTCAGTTTCCGCTCTTAAATATACTGAACTCAAGAGAGTATGTTTATTTAGCCTGTGATGCCAAGACCTGGTAGAGCTTAAAAGTTGAGATTTTCAAAGAAAAGCCTAAAATGTACAAATATAAATGCAGTTTATTCAGACTTCAGCACCTAAAATGAAAATCCCAGCCCAGCTCTTTTCATGCATACAATGCCTTTTCTTTTTAATAATTAATATTCATTATTTTAAAGATAACCATTTTATTTTATGCTGGGAGGGAACTAAAGAAAGAAAGGTTAAATGAACTAACCAAAGCCACAGGATCAGACTGACAAGATTATAGGTAGTCAACTCCTGTTTTGGAAAAAAGCAAGAAATTGTTCAGATAACGTCAGCCATGTGTACAGCTCATGTATTTTACAGGTTATATGTTGCTGACTCCTAGGAGCCAAAAAAGAGCATGTTTTAAGGTATAACCCCACTGTAGATTTTGTAATGAAAAATACAAGATGCCACCCAAACATTGTCAAGGAGAAGATTTTACAAAAATAAAAAATGGGCATGATAGTACAACAGAAATCAGATAAAAGTATCAATATTTAATGTATTGTAGCTCCATAAAAGAATGGTTTTCTTAAGGGATTTTTTTGAAGTTGGATGTCTTTAACTGCTCTACAGAAATAGGAAAGCACAGAAGACATCAGACTGTGTTGTATGCAATGAATAAGTAAGAGCTTAGTTGTTTCTCTGGTTTGCTTGGCATTGAAAAATGCATTAGGACTTTAGAGTTCAAGATTTGCTTTGACTTGCAATTAACTTTTTTTTTAAACACTGCCACCAGAAGCTTCTGCTATCTTCAGCCTTAAAAAATTCTGAACCTGTGGTTAATGCTAATGTCCTTCACTTAGGGGGCCGGCTAGCTCAGTGGGTTAGAGAGTGGTGCTGAAAACACCAAGGTCGTGGGTTCGATCCCCATTCGGTCCCCACGTGTTGCCTGATCTAGTTGAGAGGCGTCCCTGCCCGTGGCAGGGAGGTTGGATTAAATGATCTCTAAGGTCCCTTCCAGCCTAGGCCATTCTAGGATTCTATCATTTATCTGTGCAGAGCATAAAATTTTATTACCATTGCTGAGGCCACAGGTACCAATTTTGCCTAAAAGCACCATCGTCAGGGTAGAGGTTATACAGCCTGATCCTCCTGCCAGTTTAGGCTTTATCTCACTCCTGAGACAGCCAATATAGGCAGACGGGACTTCCTGTGAATTGGACACTTAGGGCACCAGGAACCGAAGCAGCACAAGGAAGCACATTTCAGAGAAGGGCAGCCCCATTGCTGAAGGCCCAACAACTTGGGCACCGCCAGGCTGGGCGAGATGTGGGCTGGCAAGTGTAAGGAGAAGGCTCAACATCCCATTACTAGTCCCTTGAGCTACACAGTCTCATAAGCATAGACAAAATATAAATAGACTTCACCAACTGCAAACAGAGCTCTAAACTCTTCAGAAAGCACCTGTGTAGAAACTCGGCTCTGGCTGCTATCTTGGGTTTGATCCAGTTAAGTAGCAAGTCCCTGCAGCAGCTTTCAAAGCTCTTAAAAGTGGGGGTGTTTCCCATTCCAAAAGCCGAGGATATTTCCAAAGAGGTTTCAAGAACTGAATAGTGAGCTATAAAAGCAGCTTCAAGTACTCGTTCTATGGAGGAGTGAATCAGAAACGACGGCTCCAAGCTGGTCTGACAGAACATTTCAGCTTTCCCAGCCTAGTATCAAAGCCTACATGGAAAGCTGCACGCAAAGAACACGCCGATTCTAAACCCGGCCCCCAATGAAGTCTTCGTCGCTCTCTTCCAATAATGACAGACTGGAAGAAGAACAACTCTCTCCTCCACTGAGACGTCTTGAGCTACTGCTTAAAATATGACAGGGCAGAAATCTGGAGCACTGGTTAATTTTTGATGACAGAGCTTTATTGTTTGGAGCATACCAGTTTGCACCCATAAAAAAAACAGAACAAAGGAAGTTTTGTTCACACTAAGGATAACTAATAGTTTCCAACCATAGAAAATGGTTTTCACATGGTAAAAAAAAAAAAAAAGTCAAACATGCACCAAACTGAAACAAAATTGAGTTTGAAACTCATTGCTTAACCTACTGTGTTACCATATAAATGAAACTTCTCACTTATTAAAAAATTGTCACAGAGCACAGGGAAGACATCAGCAGATTGTTCTTTGTTTAATATTCTGACATATGTTTTAACTACGATTTAGATATCATGACATTATGACAGCAAGCAATAGCAGATATGACCACAAAATACTGTCTGATATAATCATACTGGGTTAAAGACTACTGCCAGTCATCTCACTACTGAGGAAGAGCTGTAAATAAAAGGACAAATCTTATCACTCTAGTTTAGCAATTCAAAGTCTGCTTTGTTTCATTCAAAGTCAATCCTAATTAGAGATTATAAGAATTTAGATGCCCAAAGAATATTACAGATGTCTATTCTAGCAACCAAATTAAGTATGAAATTGCACCTGGCATTTAAAACTACGACAATGCTAACTTAATTTATGAAACAACGAAAGCTTTGGTTAGTCTCTTCAACATTCTCACTTTATTTGTAATATATTTCAAGGAGTTCTAGCATGATCAGGCTGCAGGCTCCCTGTAAAAACTACAATCTGGGGGACAGTTCTTCATTGGTTTTAATCACTTCATTTCTACACAAAGATAAGAATGATGCAGACAATACTGGAAGCAGGTACAATATGGGTATTGGTACATTTCATGAGTCCAGTTGGTGTATGGTATGATACAAATTAAAGAAAACCTGCCAACAGTTCTGCAGTCACTTAGCGAGTGTTAAAACAGAAAATTTCTTACATGCTGCTAGCATCTTCAGTGTCAAAAAGAAAAACAAACCCAGCAGCCTCAGAAAATGGTTTGCATAGGTGTACTGTAAAGTCCTCAGACATTTTTCAGGGTTACTAGGTCAAGTCACTACCACACTTTGCCAAGTGGCTAAAACAAGCCTCTATGAGGTGCCCTCTCTCAGGAGGTCTGCACAGAGGAGGGATTGCAGCTCACTACACGGTGAGTGACTGGTCCTTCTCCCAGCTCCCAAAGGAGAAAGAACTACAAAGGAGAAGGAATGACGAAGATGACCACATCGAAACCCCAGCACACTGGCCTTTTGGTGCACAGCTGAGAAAACCAAATGGAACTGGCACATCTGACCGACCACAGACAGGTACCTCTCCACCCACACACACACGCACCATCTGCCGTACAACTGCACTTTTAACAGCTTAAAAATCACGGTATGACTGATGGCAGCATTTAAAGAAATTTAAGGTCTGGCAGTGGAGGACCGACAGTGTGTGATGCCATCCTTGTCCAACAAGTCTTCTGCATTCCAGAGGTCTCCACACGGAAGTCACCTACCACATGGGCTGACGCATCCCATCAGTCTGTGGCAGCGTCATTAAACCACAGCCTTTAAGTATTTTTCTCTAAATATACAGCTGTGTTTGTTATTTAAAGCCCCCTTTGGTAGTTCCTATTTTATTCAATCCAATCTCGATCATTCTTTTTTAATTATACTATAAAACATTAAGCTAAGATGACTTTTCCACTTCTGAAACTTCCAGCATACAATAAAAAATAAAAAAAAAATTTATCTGCCACAAAACCAGCCAACATGCATTTCCCTGAACAGGAACATCTAGAACAGATACTTGGAAACCACATTAGGCAGAAAACAGTTCCAGTTCTGTTTGAAACATGAAACTGGGGGTAAGGGAAAAAACAAATTCCAAATAAAACACAAAACTACAGTGCATGATTATCAAATAGGAACTTCTAGTCATACTTTTGTATATTCCCAGATTTCGCTCCACTTAGCGAGGAGTATTTTAAGAACACTTTTAACCTCCCCGCCCCCATTTCAAAACCGAGATCAAAGCAAAGCCTTTTGGATGGGCACCTTCCCCGTCTTATGCAATACAGATTTAGACGCTGCACTTCAAAACCCCAGCCGTTACTTCAGCACCCAGCAGTCCAAACATTATTTCAGCCCTTTGAAGCGGCCCTAATGGTATCTTCCATTTGCAAGTAACACTTCTGTAGTCAAAGATCTTACTCCAAGGAGATGTTAATGTGAAACCACTCAGACTGCAGAGAGACACACACTCCTGGAGGCAGGCGGCGGAGGTGTTTAGAAGTCAATGTAACACCATTACGGAGAGTGTCAGCTTAGAAGCTGTCATAAACACTTCATAATCACTCAGACACAAACTGCACTGCCTGCAACACATTACTTTATTAAGTGCTGAATAGAGGTTCAATTGTACGAATAAAAAAAGCACAATGCTACAGATAATAGCCTCCCTGAGTAGATTTTCACATAAACGTCAAATTGTTGCTTTTTCAGATTGAAAGGTTTTTAAACTATAGAGATTTGCCCAGGGGTTTTTTCTTAACTGGAATCGCGTTGCTTAATTACAAGCTAAATACTCAGTGAGATCAAGAAGAAAGGTTTGCGTAAAGGACAGAAAAAACTGCTGCCAAATGAACTCTAAACATTTAAGTCGATCATGTAACTGCCACATTTTACTTTACATGGACTAAATAAGCAAAAAAAAAAAAACAACAAACAAACAGATGGTGAAACAACAACATGGGGGAAAAAAAGACCCAAACAACAGAACAGGTTATGTTACCTCCAATTTTGTTGGATATATAAATCCTGCTCTGAAAAGATATTTAAAACTGACGTTAAAGACTGCCATTCTGGGAAACTCTCCAAGACTATCTTGCTAACAAAGGAACTATTCCAACACTAAAATTATACTGACACCATAATTGCACAGGTCAAAGCTGTACCTCTCCGGATGTGGCCTCAAAATTTCACCGAACACGCAACTGAAGGGCTAACAAAGTCACGCAGTATCTCTGCAGATGACATTCTTAAGGTAGGTAGTAAAATATTTCCACATTTGGCATTTTTTCCATTTCACTGGACTTTTCCCCTACCCAGTAAAAATACCTCTGAAGGATACTACAACAAACTGTCCTGCAATCCCATTTTTCTTATTTTTCTCAAAATATTACAGGCTATAAAAATCTAGGAATTACAAAGAGTGAAATACACTGGCAAAAAAAAAAAACACCACCACACAAAACCACACGGCTGCAGCATCCTGATAGAAAGCAAGGTAACGCCGTGCGTTTCATGCACTAACTTGTGGCTTGCTCAGACACACGGATGGAGGGAACGGGGGGGGAAACATGGATAAACTACCTCGTACTACCTGCCTACTACCTGAGAGTACCTGTAAGCACACTTACTTCACACAAACCAAGGTAAAGTAGTTTAACTCATCATTTGTTACTCATCTTCCTCAAATTATTGCATGTTTACGGCAGCGCACCATGGGGCAGGAGTTTAAACGCAGAGAGTTAGTGCAGAACAGGTTACACCAAGGTGATCTCTTCCCGTACGGAAGAGCTGTGGCTCTCTTCTTTCATTCTTGCTTTTCCTTGTGCACGTTAAGATCCCATCTCCCAACAAATTTCTCAAGGGCTCTGATACAGAGAGCTCCGACAGAGAGACTCTTCATTCGGACACAGAGTCACTTAGGCGGGATGCACAGAGCTCTCGCCTAACCGCTGCGCGAGGGCATGTTCCACACACACATCCCCAGGAAAAAAACCAAAAAACAAACCAACAATCTCTGCTAGACACAAAGCTGCAGTATCTTAGAGCAGCCGGGACGAGGCCCCACACAGCCCGCTTCCATCCATTTGTCAGAAAACAGGCGTCGGTTTGGGTACGAACATTTCAGTGGGATGAAGCAGGTTGTTGCACAGAAATGCTGCCGCTCGAGTCTCTGCCGCTCCCGGTACCTGAACTACCCGATCAGCTCCTGCTCCAACCCCGGCACCGCGGCGGCTGGATCTCCCCTCTTCGCTCAGTAGCTTAGTGACACCTAATGCTTGTTTTCTGAAATACACTTGGAAGAACAAAGCAAAAGCCTTTCTGAACCATTTTAATAACCTGATTTGTACACTGACATAAAACCAATCTGTCTTCAAAAGAGCATACAAACCTAATTATGTACTATAAATCCATTCTTCGTGCTCAAAGTCATTTGAGTGCAAGGCAGATTTAATTAAAAAAAAAAAAGACACAATAACACAAACCCCCACCACTCAAAGTACCGCCATCCAAAGATACGCTTTGCTCCACTTGAAAATAAAGCCATGAAAATTAGAATTAGACGTAATTTCTCCAGACATACAAGCAGACAAAATGTCCTATATTTTGATTAAAACGTTACTAAATTTTGGTTAAACTTCCTAAATTTTAGTAAAAAGTTACTAAACGCTGAAATTTCATAAAGTATACTAGGTCTTACTTCATTTCCTTTAATCTGTCCAACAAATGCAAAAGCTCAACAGTTTTTTCCTTCATTTCCAGCTAACAACATGCAATCAAGAGAGGAAAAGCCAGCTCTCCCACACTCCAGCAAAACTTAACTTTTTGGTACACATATTAACATTATTTTCTATTATACTGTCTGAGCTACTGGTACATAAACACTTATCCTACACAGCTAACCAGAAAGTAATAAAACCCACACATATTTCTAAAAAACACAACGTATTTTACAAAAAGAACTCACATCCTCTCTCCATCATTTTGAAGGACAAGGTGTTATAAGCAATTCTCTTTTTTTTTTTTTTTAAAGAATTTTATGACCTACTGTATTAAACTTTATTCTATAGTTTCAAGAAATTTGGGGGAAATTCCCCAAATTAAGACCATGTGCTCATAAACCACTCAAACACAAACTGCAGGGTGTGGGTATGACAGCATGAAATCAAACCCATATGCACACACAGACTTTAATAAAATTAAAATTGCAAATCACTTACATGACAAACATGTGATTGTAAAATACTATTAATACTGTCATACTTGCATTCCTGGGACAAACAATTTTGTTTTCATAGTTTTACACTCTTATTCCTTTCTGTAGGTTAAAAAAAATCCTGTCCTTTTTGAGATACAAACCATTCCACAGTGTCAAGCAATATTCCCAATTCAGCTCCAAAAATTTACTTAATAGAAAAAAATTGCAAAACAGTTCTCAAAGCTGAAGGTACGTGAATTCAAGTGTTTGATCTATGCTCAGCATTCACCTTAAGATAAGCGAATTACGTACAAACCAGATGACATTGAGAGTAAATGCTGGCTCTTTTCACTTCAATGGGAAAAAATAAAAGCAAACTGGTAAACTAATAACACGACACCACAAACAACAAGAAGTGAAGTGAACTCTGTACTTACAGGTATGCTCCAGACTTGCATTCCATCGCTGTACCCGAGCATGAGCAGTAAGGGTGGTTCATTCCCAGTGCTATGGATTTCATGAAACTCCATATTCCTTGAAGTATCTAAATTGGGTTTAAATATCAAAGCCATTATTAACAGGTTAGGATCAACCACGGCTGGTGTCAGTTATATGAGACAGTGGATGCTCAATGAATCTTTCTGTTGTCACAAATAAAAGTGAGTGGTCTAAATTTTTATGCTGAGACAGTATTCTTCTAAGCAACCATAACAGATTTGTTAAAGTTTCACAAAGAGGATAGAGAACATCAAAACAACCAAAAAAAATTTTCTGCATTACAGCGTGGGTTGTCACTAAATACTCCCAAAACTTCTGTAATTCTTTCTCCAACGATCAATAAAAGCAGGGCTAGCTTTTCAAACAGAGGAAAACTTGAAAAAGGCCAACAAAACAAACATAAACAGAGAAATTACAAATGCGCTGAGACTGGTCAAAACTATTTCTAGATACTATGTAACTAATCTGTATATCCACCTTACCAAAAGAAGAAAATCCCCAAGAAGAAAAGTGCTACAGGACATAATAATCAAAAAAATTAAGCTTTTCTTCAGTAAAGCCCTCTAAACCTACATTTTCAACCATGACAGAATGCACAAAAGCTCACTGTAAGCATGTGAGCATCAAAGAAAGAGAGAAAATACTCAGGATGGTGAAAGAGGATGTACTCAGGCCTAATCAGATTAAGCTGCACAGAAGTGAATTTAAACAGAATATGATAATTCTGAAGAATATTCCAAAGAGTTTTTTGTTACACTGTAGAAAAGACTCTAAAAATGGAACGCTTGAGATTTACAAAAAATAACCGTACAAGGAGAACAAACCTACAAGCAAACAAACCTTAAGTAGCCTAAAGCTGGACATAATGGCAGGTACAGGCTGACAGGCCTTTTCTAGTTCTAATAACCATGAATTTATGAACTGCCAGGCTCTGTGCCCTTTCAGCAGCTGCAAAACATATAATCTTCCCGATTAACCTCTTGGAAAGGCCAAAAATTCTCCGTCACAGCTCTGGCTATGGTTGTTACTACTTCACCTGAGACCAGGACGAGCCTTCACCATAGGAAAGAAAGTAAGACAAATTTGCTGAAAGACTTAAATCCAGTGTCCTCAGGTCCCCAGCTATGAGAAGGCCACTTCCCACACACCACAAGCAACTCCAAGACGTTCAACTAACTGGGAAGTAACTAGGCAGCAGCATCCAACCATCTCTCCTTCAGTCCCCTACTGTCCTTATCCTGAAAAGGTCCCCAAGACAGACAGGTCAATCAGCTCCGTTCTTCAGCACTGATCTACTTGACAGTCTCAGGAAAAGCTTGTAGCGATCACATTTTTTCCTAGAAAGGTTGGAGATCTGTTGTCTGCACTGTCAGCAATCTTGGCTGATGATTTGTTAAGATACAGTGGAAGCAATAAGTTACATTTGAAGAATGTTTTGTGGCTTTGCTCTGGAAGACATAATGGGCTCTCCTGCTCATTTTACCCAACTGCTCTTCCTTTCTAGGTTGCTCTGAATTCTACCGCAGCACTGAAAATATATCTGGGACCTGCACTGGATTCCAGGTTCAGTAATCCAGTAGATGAAATAAATTCAGTTCCGTGCTTTGTTTTTAACCACCATAAGAAATAGATGGATTTATTTTTAAAAGTTTTTGCCTCTTGTCCTAAGCATGAGTGAGTTTGCCTTCGGATAAAATCACAAGGCCTACTGGTGTTGCTAGATACTGAACAAAAATACAGTATTCACCTAGAATTTAGTCTATCTAGATCAAGGGAAAGAAACTCTTTCTTTTGAGTAAGCAATGGTTACTGATAAAGCTGACTGGAATTTATGATCCAAAAAAAAAAAAAAAAAAAACAAAAAAACACATGTTAGTGAAAAAGCTGCATGGAATTTAAAAACAAAAAAAAAAAAAAAAAAAAAATCACAAAAATACATGAAAGAAAATGAATCCATACCATTTAAATCTGCATTTTCAAATCGGACCCAAACGATCTTCTCCTTTTCTTCTGGTGGAGTACCACTGTAGGCCTGGACAAAAAACAAAAGGGTTGAAATAAGGAAGTTTAATAACTTTTTTTTTCCCTCCACAGAGGCTGAGAATGCAAGTTAAAAAGAAAAAAAAAGAAAAGAAGGGATAGTTTATCTTATTGTCACCAGAAGGTTTTGTTTCAAAAACCAGTGGTTCCACGATCAACATATACAGTACTCAATATAACCCAGCAAGTGTAACATCACTTACTAATGTAGAAATAACAAGACACACGTACCAATTAAGTCTCCTGGAGCAGGTTAGAAATACCCGCGACTTACAGCAATTTCACCAAGTTAAGACACAATGGCTCCTACAATCTTTAACTTGAGCAGTTGTACACCACTTCCAAAAGCAATGGTTAGAGGCTCTCATGTGAGGCCTTCTCACTTCTAAAATTCTCTTTAATTCACTTGAAAGCTTTGCAAGCAAGAGTGAAGAAAGCAAGGAGACCTTTTCTACATAGTTTATTTTACTGGCGTGTTTTAGTCATATTTGTGACATCTTTAATATAGACATTTAAAAGAAAATAAAACGTAATTCCAGTAGAACAGATCCACGTTTCAGTTCCGTGTTCTACAGATTCCCATAAAAAGATGAGACACAAAAAGAAATTGTGAAGGAGGCTTGCAGCGTTTCCAAATTGCAAGTTTTACAGTTCTCAGGAGAAACGGTGGTTGTTAGAACGTGAGCTACAGTAGAAACACCATCACTTCCCAACGAATTATAACAAAATACTGTGCAGTATTTTGGATTAAATATGAAAAGAGCTCATATAATAACTTTATACATGCCAGAAAAGCAATAGCATGAACTAAAAATACAAATTTAAAAAATAAACGTGGGTATTACTTTTCAAAATAAATCACATTCCATCCTTCCAAGGCAAACTGATTTGTAAAATATAACACAGACTGTATCCTTTAACTAGAGAGGGGGGAAAATGGGGGCCTGTGTGGAATGCAGCCATCTTTTAAATGAAAGCCTGACTATTTTTAATTTTGACCATTTCGCAAACTGATATTTGCAAGGAGACTTGGGGTTTTTTAAATATTATTATTGAGGAAATTCATGACTAACTAACCAAGATAATCCTTCAAATAAGAACCAAGACAGTTTCCTGAGGCTACAGCCTATTTAGCTGCAATGGTCCTTCACTACAGACTGCGGCTTTCCCAAAGAACAGCAGAACAAAAGTAGTTGGTCTCTGCCACCCGAGAGGCCCATGAGCAATACAGAAGTGACCACTCCAGGTCCATCCTGCTGCTACCTGTGAAAACTATGACGAAGAACAGACACAACCACCACAGTCATCCTCCAGAGAGGAGGATCCCAGAAACAAATAAACAAATGAAAGCTATGTAAAAAAGCAGAGTGCAGACTCCCGTTTTGCAAAACTCATCGGGGCGGAGAACAACGGGGTTAGGAGAAGCTGCCCAGGGCCCCAGCAGCCAGGACATTTGAGGCAAGTTAAGGAAATAGGATAAAAAAAGAGGGAATAAGGGAAGCAGAAGAAACTTTCTCCTTCTCAACCGATGCTAAAAGCCAAGGTGATACAGAGTGTCTACCAAGTTGTTCTACCACCAGTGCAGCCAGCGCTCGTGCACAAGTTTCCAACTACAACCCAGAAAAAATATATTTGTAAGCGGCAGAGCAAGTGTTATGCCCAATCTCGCCCCTCCCCAACATCACTGCAGGCTGCAGTCTCCATCCTGCTACTTGTAGAGTAATCCTTCAGCTACTGGTTTTCAACGACATTTGGGTCCACTGGACACACTTCAACTGCTTTGTACGCTGAAAAAGTTTTAAAGATCTACACATACCTGTGGCACGACATCCTGAAGAAATGTAACAACGCTCTCCATGTACGACTGTTCCCTTTAAAACAAAAGCAGAGTTTTAACTACCACGGAAGTTCAGAAATGACGGTGAATATATTCAACAAGATGTATCTCCAGAGAAAACGCGTAAGGTCTTTTGCACAAAGGAAAATCCTAAGTATGCAACATAGTTACTTAATACACAGCCAAACACTCTGATAATATAGAAGTCTGTAAAAAGCCAGGCGATACCTGGTTATGGAGTAACTGCCTGGGGGAGAAGTGTAAAACGTAACACTCAAGAAAGAAACCATGTTCTCCAGGTCAGAGTGGCTGACTGAAGCACAACAGGAAATGAGTCCTCAGTGTTTTGCTACTTGATTTGGTCACTACAACATGAAGACGAGGATGTGAGCTGAGGGTTGGAAACGTCCTTGTGGAAGTAAACTTGAGAACCTTGTAGGCATCACATACAACAACGATGTCAGTGGTAGCTTTTGGGGGCAGGAGAAAGAGCAAAACCCTAACTAAGAATAGGAAGGAGAGGTAGCTTCAGATAAAGATTTTTAAAGATTGGGAAGCTTATTCCTTCATGGAAGTTCATTAACAGCAATGATTTTGAATCGTATATAGTGCAAGATACATTTATTGTAGATTTAAACTAATGCTTTTATTAGCTTATCCTCTTGTGTAACTGCTGAGCAACGTACAATGCGGTTTGACTATATTAGACAGAGGGTACTGAAACCACACAAAAAATGTGTGCTTTCTGTAATGAGGAACACTGGAACATGTTGGCAAGAGGAACCATCTTCAGAAATCCCGGGACAATTTCAAAAGCTAAAAACAACAACTCCACAGGTAACAGCTTTGGCAGCCCTCAGATTGATTTTTATATTGGTAAGTAATTTTTCCTGTGCTAACTCAAGATTTCTAATAGGAACAAAGCAGAATCGTAAACCAGGAAACACACTCCTGATGTCCAAAGGTACACAGGCTTTCTTCATCTGAAATTGTGCTGTGTAAGATTCTTTTAATAATGCTAAAATAATAAACATGGCGATTTTGAAGTCCTCTGCCCTATACCCAGCAATACAGAAGTTTCTTCAAATCAAATGCTGCAGCACCTGGACCAGCTTAAGGGGTTCACTCCTCTCTGAAAACAAAGATAAATCTAAAGCAAAGTTTTACATTTTAGAAAGCCTCTTCCAGCTCTTGACAAAACTAGATTTTGCTCAGCAATCCAAGGATTACTGCATCAAAGTTTTACTGAGGCCTTATAAACGAGCGAGCTGTGGTTTTTAGTGCTGATTCTTCTTTGATTTATGTAGGTCACCAAAACTGTCTTGGTGTACCTCAGAGCCCTTTATTACCCAGAAATGATACTTGTCCACAGGTCTAGTATTAAACACAGCGTTTGAAGTTGTCATGTGAATGCCTACCCACAAGAGTCACATTGTCTTCGTTTTTCAGCTCATGAAACGAATATTCTTTTTCCTCCTCCTCAAGTACATCTCGAAACAAAGCTGATGTTTGGGAAATGTTTGGGGTTGGGTTTTCCAGTGTATGTAGGCTGACTCTCTCCTGAAGTTGAAAAAACTTCCAAGAAAATATCTTAGAAGTGCTTAAAACCGAACAAACCAACAAAAAACACTAAAGAAAAAAAAATCTTCTGTTAGTAAGAACCTAGGATTTTAACACAAGCTGCAGAATGCTGCTGCAGGCTGCTCAACATACGCAAACTCTCATTGGAAATACTGCAGTTTTTGAGGTGAAAAATACAGCTGAAGAACAAGCCACCACATTTAATAGAACAAAATAATAGATAATCTTATTCTTACAATCTCTTCCCATTATTATATGTTCAAAGCTTACTTTGAGGAAAAGGTCATTATAAACAGAAACGCATTTGTTGAGAACTTCTGCAACATAAAAAAATGCTACCACATGGCTCTAAGACAACCTCCAACAACTTTCTGTGTTACAATGACAGTTTTCTTGTGCTCCTTGGTAATAATAAAGTAGATCTTGATGTTGAAATACACATATATTCATCTTTAAAATGTACATCTTTTGAAGGTTTTGGTGTATAAACAAAAGGCTTCCCATTTAGGCAGATAGTTTGATTTGCACAGTCCTGGAAGACAGGGGTGCAGCATCTCTTTATTTTATTGGAAATTACACGATACCGTCAGCACATGCCCTCACAGCTGGCTTCGAAAGAGAATTCTACAAGAAAATAAAAATCATTTCAAGTAAGGGCTATTCATCTAGAACATGCTTACGTGACAGCTTGTGGGCGAACCACCACTCCTCCGGTACATCGACTAGGGCGGCGCGGAGATTCTGTCGCCATTGTTTCTTTGGAGGTGCCTGTAAGAAACACAGTTCTTTTTAACAATAATTTGTATCAGGATTCTTTATTACATCAATTCTTGACAGGTGTTCTTTAGAATGATAAAAAACCTCCTGACTTATACAAACCCGTAAGGCACTACGACTCTATGCAGCACTCTAAAAAAAACCAAACTGACTTTTTCAATACCTCCCGCAGGGTATGCGAAAGGAAAAGAGAACACAAATCTACATGATAAAGTGGAAAATTTTCTTCAAGCCATACATTAAAGATAGAGGTAAAGGTACTCAGTTATCATCATTATGCAAGATCATTATCTACTAATCAGCTATTGTCTTAAGAAACAATTATATAAAAATAACGTACAACCACAGATGCAGTGTTTTGTGCTCTCAAAAATCTGCAATGGGTTACACTGAAGACAACACAAAAACAGTGATGGAACACATTCTGCTTTTTTTATGTCAGCTTTTTGTGCCACCTTCGAGGTTTTCTTCACACTTCTGTTCTTCCATGTGAAAATTCAACATAACAATCCTAAAAGCAAAACACGCTTGCAGAGCATCCCAGACCCCAGCCAACTCTTCGGTGCGCCATTCGGCCACTCCATTGCGTGTGTGACCCCATCCCAAACCAAGAACCATCGTGAAAAGCGACAGAAAAAGGCAAAGCCCTGACGGGGTGTTGGTTATCAGTGCCGTCTCATGTTTGGCCAGTCTTTGTGAGGGCCGTCTCCCCGGGGCAAAGCGTTTGTCACACGTAGGAATTAATTACAAACCGTTCAGCAACACTGGACACTCATCACAAAAACAAAAAAATAAAAAATATAAATAAAACGCACGTAAAAGATAAAATTTTCCTTCACCGCGCGCCTTAACCGAGCG